>NC_072425.2:18680000-18762500 GCF_028878055.3 Symphalangus syndactylus
AGCCCTTTTTAAATGTACAGTTCACTATGTTAAGTACATTCACATTATTGTGCAATAGATTGCCAGAACTTTTTCATCTTGCAAACCTGAAACTCTATACTGATTAAACATGTTCCCCATTTCCCCCTTCTCCCAACCTCTGGGAACCACCATTCTACTTTCTGTCTTTGCATATTTGACTTTTGCTACCTCATTTAAGTAGAATCATACAGTGTTTGCCTTTGCGTAACTGACTTGTTTTACTTAACATAATGTCCTCAAGGTTCATTTATGTTGTGGCGTTTGTCAGAATTTTCCTCCTTTTTAAGACTGACTGATATTCCACTGTATGTACATGCCACATGCTGTTTATTCATTCATCTGTCAAACATTTAAGTGGCTTCCCCCTCTTGGCAATTTCAAATAGTGCTACTATGAACATAGGTAGGCAAATAACTCTTCAAGATCCTGTTTTCAGTTCTTTTGCATATGCACTCAGAAGTGGGTTTGCTGGATTATTAGATAATTCTGTTACTTTTTTGAGTATCCACCATACTGTTTTCCATAGTGGCTACACCATTTTACATTCCCACCAACAGGGCACAAGGGTTCAGCGTTCTCCACATCCTTGTCAGTGCTTGCTACTTTCTGTCCTTTTGATAGTAGCTATCCTAATGGGTGTGAATTGTTGTCTCATTGTGGTTTCAATTTCTCTAATGAATAGTGATATTGAACATCTTTTCATGTATCTACTGGCCATCAAATTTTTAATTTAAAAAACATTATTGAAACAAAACCTATAAGGTACCTAAGAATAAATCTAACAAGAGGTGTGTTTGGATTATATAGGAGCCAGGCATGGTGGCACACATCCATAGTCCCAGCTATAGGAGGCTGAGGTGGGAGAATCCCTTGAGCCCAGAGGTTCAAGGCTGTGATGAGCTGTAATCACACCACTGCACTCCAGCCTGGATGACAGAGCAAGACACTGTCTCTAAAATGCATTTTAAAAAATTATAGGGAAAGTTACAAAGATTGTTGAAAGACTCAAAACACCCTACATAACTAAAAAGATGTATCATTTCATAATTGGAGAAGCTCAACATCATACCATTCTCCCTAAATAAGTTCAATATAATTCCCCTCAAAACCCCAACAGAGATTTTCATGGAATTCATACACTGATTACTATCCAGAATATCTAAGGAACTTATACATATCCATAAAAAAATAAGGAGGCTTTCTGTCTCTTTTATACTCTGGTACAAATTAAATGGTTCAGAAAGTATCTTTTTGCTTGGTTCTGAAAGATGCATTGGGCCAAGTGATTTTTTATCCATATTCTAAACTTCTATCTTAGTTGTGATTTGTATATTTACATTTTCTGTTTTATAACTTTATATTTTCCTAGGAAATTCTTCATTTTGAGATTTTCAAATTTATTCACGTAATATTCTTTTATAATTTGAAAATAACCTCTTCATCTATGGTCTCAACTGCTTTCTCATTTGTGATACTACCTTCTTTTTTATATTCTTCTTGATTCATCTTACCAGAAAATTGTTTTCTTTTATAGATGATTCTAAAGAAGTAGCATTTGGGTTTTAAATCATATCTGCTTTTAAAATTTTCCATATCATTAATTTCAGATACTGCAATGGTTTGAATGTGACCCCCACTTAATCCCCAGTGATGAGAGGTGGGACCTTTGAGAGATGATTAGTTAATGCCATTGTCATGAGAGCAGGTTAGTTATCACAGGAGAGGGTTCCTGATAAAAGGATGAGTTTGGTTTCCTTCCCTTCTCTTTCTCATGTGCTTTCTTGTCCTTCCACCTTCTGCCATGGGATGACCAGCAAGAATGCCCTCACCAGCCTCGGACTTGCCAGCCTCTAGAACTGTAAGAAATAAATCTCTGTCCTTTATAAATTACCCAGGTCTCAGGTATTCTGTTACAGCAGCACAAGATCTACTGTATTAGTCAGGATTCTCTAGAGGGATAGAACTAATGGAATATATATATATATATATATGAGTTTATTAAGTATTAACTCACACGATCACAAGGTCCCACAATAGGCTGCCTGCAGGCTGAGGAGCAAGGGGAGCCAGTCCGAGTTCCAAAACTGAAAAACTTGGAGTCCTATGTTTGAGGGCAGGAAGTATCCAGCACGGGAGAAAGACGTAGTTTGGGAGTCTAGGCCAGTCTCTCTTTTCACATTTTTCTGCCTGCTTAGATTCTAGCCGCTCTGGCAGCTGATTAGAACCCCCCCCCCCCGCCGCCAGATTAAGGGTGGGTCTGCCTTTCCCAGCCCCCTGACTCAAATGTTAATCTCCTTTGACAACACCCTCACAGACACACCCAGGATCAACAGTTTGTATCCTTCAATCCAATCAAGTTGACATTCTGTATTAACCATCACAAGTCCACCCCTTGTCAACTTGAACCCATACACATGGACTAAAGTAGCTATTATCTTCATTAATTTCTTTCTTCTGTTTTCGATTTTGCTCTTTTTTTCAATTTCTTGCATTAGATACTTAGCTCATTTATTTTCATTCTTGCTCACTTAATAATAAAAGCAATTAAAGCTGTGAATTATCCTGTGAGTACAGGAATAGCTGCATCCCCTGCGTGTTAATGTGTCGTTTTGTCATTGTCTTTTTTCTAAATGTTCTGCAACTGCCGTGTGATTTCCTGTCTCACAAAATAATTGTTTAGCAGAGTGATTTTTCATTTTCACAAAGATGTTTGTCTTATGCTCTTTGTAATTAATGTCTAGTTTCATTGCACTGAGGTCAGAAAAATGTGGCCTGTATAATTTCTTCATTTGGTGGAAGTATTGTGTGTCTTCTTTCTGGCTTAGTTAACAATCAATTTTAAAAATATTTCATGGACATCTGAAAGCAATGTGCATTTCTTGTTGAGGCAAAAACCTCAAATATATAGTTACCAAAAATAAGCTTATAGATAATATTAATTGGATCGCTCATGTTTTTATATATTGGCTATCTATTTCAGAAGTGAAATACTGAGAGAAGTTTGATGATGTCCCCCACTACTGCTCTGGTTTATACTCTGTTACAAATTAAATGGTTATACCGGTTTAATCATTATAACATCGTACATTTCTCCACCACACATTTCTACTTAAGGTGGGACTTTTAACTTATACTAAAGTTCTGCACATATGTGGCTCTAAATCTTGGCTTTGTTTTCTCATCTACTGGCCTGTCTCTTATCTTTATTACTCTTATTTTTACGTATTTCATGTAGATTTTAGAATCAATTTGTCTAGTTTTTCTTTAAAAAAAAGCATATAGACACTTTCATTGGAATTGCATTAAATTTATAAATTAACTTTGGGAGAAATTACCCTTCACGACAGCACGTCTTCCTACCCCAGAACACTGACTGTATTCCCGTTTGTTCAAACCTTCTTTAGAACTTTCAGAAGTGTTGCTTTTTCTTACAAGTTACGCAAATTTTCTGATAAATTTATTCCTGAGTTTTTTCTGCTATTATAAATGAGGTATTTTATTCCGTTCTACCTTCTAACTGCTTGCTTTTGTACACAAAAACTGTTCGCATTCACATATCAATTTGCACACTACTACCTTGTGGAATTCTCCTGCTGTTTATAGTAGTTTTAAATGTGATTCTCTTGTGTTTTCTGTATATATGACCATATTATCTGCAAATAATGTTGTTTGAGTTCCATTTCTTATTTTTTATCGCTTTAATTTCTTTCTTTTGGCAGGTACCTTCAGCTCAATGTTTAACAGCAGTGTGATAGCAGATATTCTTGTCTTGCTCCTGATTTCAGTGGGGAAACTTTAGTGGGGATACTTCTGGTGCCTTCTCATTAAACATGTTATTGACTTTTGTGCTGAGACAGATGTGCTCCATCTTATTAGGGAAAAAGCCACCGATCCCTATTTTATTAAATGTTTATATCAAAAATGAACGTCAGAATTTTGTCAATGGCTTTTTGGTGTCTATGAAGACGTTAATGTAAGTTTTCTCCCTACATCTATTACTATAATAAATTGTATTATATGTTCCCTAATATTACATAATTTGTACATTCACGAAATAAACATCTTTTGGTCATAATGTATTTTTCTTTTAATGTGCTGTAGATCTAGTTTACCTCAGCTTTATTTAGGATTATTTGCATTGTATTTCATAAGTGACTGTGGTTTCTCTTTTTTGTGCAATCTTTCTTGCATTTGGGTGTCAATGTTCTATTTGCTTTATTGAAATAAGTAAAAATATTTCCCCCCTTTTTAAAGCTCTGATAGTTTAAATAATATTGTAATTATCTACTTATTAGAGGCTTGGTAGAATTTGCCTGTGAGATAAGCTGGGCCTGGTATTTTTGGGGAGAGAACTCTTCAGCTACTTGAACAATTTCCAAATGGAAATGAGTAGATTTTTCCCCCTTTTGAAATCAGGTTTGGTCATTTATACTTTGAAAAAAAAAATGTCAAATTCTTTTATGTTTTTTAATGTATTTGCATAAAGTCAAGCAAAGCAGTTTCATGATTTTTTACTTTCTTCTCTTTCTGTGGTTATTTTTCTTTTATAATTTCCTATTTTGTGTATTTGGGCTTCCTTGTCCATTTTCCTTATTAGGTTATCTTGCAGTTTATCTACTTTATTGTTTTCCTTATGTCATTAGTTGTATTTTTCTGCTTATTAACTCATAATTTCTTCTATTATCTTTATCAATTTCTTGCTTCTGTCCTGTTTTGTTGTTCTTTGTCTAACTTCTCAGATCAGATGTTTAATTTTCTTGTTTTCATCTTCGTTGTTTATTGATAACATTTAAGGCTTTTCCTCTGAGCTTTACTTTATTTCTGATAGGTTCTGATATGTAGTTTTCTATCTTTATCTTCTAGATTTCCTGCAGTTTCTGTTTATATTTCCTCGTTGACCCAAGTACAAGTTTATAGATAATTTAAGAAATTTCTAGTGGTAGAGAATTGTTGACTTTTTTTGTTTTTGCTTTTTTCTCATTTCATCTTTCATTTCAAGTTTTAGTGCATTGGGTAAGAGTTTTCCAATAAGCATTCTCTTCTTCTAAAACAGCAGAACCTTAATTTTGAGCTTGGCACATAGCTTCTCAAAACAAAAATGTTTCCCAGCCTCCCTTGCAGCTAGGGGTGGTCATATGACTAAGTTCTGACCAATGGGATGTGGATGGTGATGTGTGGCAACTCTGGGTGGGGATTTGAAAGGGGAAAGGGATGTGCTCTTCTTTTATTATTACTCCATTTTGCTGCTTATAACAAATATCTTTGCAAACAAAGCTAACATCTAAGACTGGCATAGCAAC
The DNA here is from genome assembly GCF_028878055.3 of Symphalangus syndactylus. NCBI lineage: Eukaryota > Metazoa > Chordata > Mammalia > Primates > Hylobatidae > Symphalangus > Symphalangus syndactylus. Next base: position 18,685,322 of record NC_072425.2, read on the forward strand.
AAGATAGAAGGAGTCTGTGCTCTCAATATTTTCCCAGAGACCTGGGAAACTTCATGGAGCAGAGCAAACTTTGAATCACATGCTTTTGACTATTACATGAAAGAGAAATATTTTTCTGTTGTTTTAGCCACTGTTATTTTGACCCTCTGCACACATAGCCAAATTATTCTATAATGAATACCATTGCCAACAATTTTTTTTTCCTGTCTGAATACTTACAGGATTTTCTCCCTTAATCCTTGAAATTCAGTTTCACCTGGCCATAGGTCTCTTAACTCCAGCTAATGTTCAAAGAGCAATTTTATTTAATGATTCCTTTGGCTATTTTATTTCTTGGATCATTCCTCGAGGTTATCTTTTCACTAAGCACAGTCATCTTTTATTCTTTTCTTATGACTTATGGGGGGTTTCTTGGTATCCATCTTTTAAAGGACTCCACTTCATTTTTCTGCAGTCTTCAATCTGTTATTTCCTGCCTCCATTGCCTTTTGAAATGCAACAATTGCACTTTTCAGCTGAAAATCATCTTTTTCAATCTAAGAGGATGCCTTTTTCAGATATACAATAAGTATCCCCTCAAATCTTAATGGGCACACAAATTGGAGATTTTTCTAAAGATTTCTGTTGATTCTGGTAGGAAGTTTGTCTCAAGGGAAACATTGGTGTTGATTCCTTTACAAGAACTGCTGAGTCTTTTCATAGGGCCCATGGCTTTCCTTGCTTCTCTTATTCTATGTTTGTCCATCCCTGAGGGTTGAGATGGGAGCCCTGTTCTAATCTTCCCGGCCCAGATGATGGGAGTAGGAGAGGAGGAAAACATTGGAGTTCTTGCTCTTTGTGAGTTTCAATGTCTAAGGGGAGTAAGAAAGTGAGATGCTAAGGCTCCCATGCCATGGGAACATCTGCGCTTCGTGAGTGAGCCTGGCTTCTGAAGCTGGGGGCAATGTCAAGTGGCTGGAGTGTGGCCCTGCCTCTGTCTCAGGCACGGCCATGCCAGGACCCCGCTGAGGTTGCACCTCCCTCTACTGAGCCGGCTCCAATGCAAGCCGCAAGCTGGCATCTTGTCTCACTGCATGAGGTGCTTCCAGAAATGGCTCCCACCTCCTGCCCTGCAGCCCACCTCATGTGCCTCCCTGTGCTAAGGCAGGTTATGCAGTTCTGAGGGGATCCCTCATACCTAGGGAAGTCACCTAGCCTGGCAATTAACATGGTCCAGGAGTTAGATGGCCCTGGCTTCAAGTCCCATCTCTGCCACTTATCAGCTGAGTAACTGTGCGCAGTTACTCAGGGATGGCCTCCTGGGCCTCAGCTTCCTCTTGCGCAAAACCTGGTCAGCGACAGCACCTGGTGCCAGTGCTGGGAGGAGGGTTCATTCTGAGACGATGCGTGCCACCTTCTCAGCACAGGACCTGGCAAGTGGTAGCTGTGAAATCAGTGGAAGCTCTAATTACTCCCCCTCTGATGGCCCCTCCCTCTCACACAGTGTGTCCCACCAAGGCCCAGCCTTCCCCAAGGCAGCTTCCTCCAGCTTCTAATGCATCAGTATCATCCTCACCTGTGTTCCCGGTGGCATGTGTTTCTCGCTCCTCCCCTACTCTAACAGGAGGAGGGAGGAAGCACTTAAACAAAAACCCTCAATTCACCATTGTTTTCCACAGCCTGACCTGTCCATGCCTCTTTCAGCTCCCTCAGGCCGTCAAGCCTCCTGAGCCACACGCTTGGCTTCCCATCTACCCCAGACACCATGGTCTCCTCAGGTTTGAGACCACTCAGCTTAGGGGAGAGAGAGCCTCCGTCTTGCAGCCCCTGGCCCTACAGAACCCCACCTGCTGTGTTTCCCCCGCCCTCCTTCCCCACTGAGCCAAGCTGGCATCAACTGGAAAATACACACTCACTCAAGAGGATTTTGCTTCACAGACCAGGAAGATATTTTGGAGAGAGGCTAAGCAAAGAGATGACTGGCAAAGATTTAATCCATCTCTTCCCTCGGTAGCAGTCACGTGTAAGAGCTTAAAGGTAGGGAGAGATGAGACCCAGGGCACATCACACAGAAGGAAAACAGCAGCAGCAACAACAAACAACCAGTATTTGCTGGGCATGCACCGTGTGCTAAGAGCATGCAATCCACCCTTTCATCCTTAGAGCAGTCCTGTGAAGTAGGAGCTTTTATTATACGCATTTCACAGATGAAGGACCTGACTTATCCAAGATCACACAGACAGTGAGTGGCTTGTCTGGGACTCTTCTCCCCTGCATCTGTTGGATTCCCGAGTTCATGCACATAACCACTGCTGTAGACTGACTCCCATTCCAATCACAAAACTTTGGCCAATGATGTCTCATATTTGCCCCAGTGATCTGTGGGTCATTGAGAGACCCAGGCCCCCATGGAGGGGATGAGTGTCCATCACCCTCTAGCCCATTTCCTCTTCCAGCTCCCTCCCTCCAAAGTCAAAGCTGGAATGACCAGCCGGGACCACCCACATCCACTTCTGGCCCCTTCCTCTCCAGCCATAACCGCAAGGACCGCATTCCCAGAGCGCGTGCACACACTGGGGACTCTTTTGATAACATCTGACTTGGCTTTTAATTATTGGGAAATGATTGTTGGTTTACACAGCAATATTTATCCAGCAAATTGCTAATTAATGCACTGAAAAATGCCAAGTGGTATCAAATATTTGCTTTTATTTGCACTACCAAAATATTTTTATTTTTGGTGAGGTCCAGAATGGATGAGAAGGTGCTGAAATGTTTAAACAGGGTGTGTAAAGTTTAAGCTGAATATTGAACAGGGAGGGGGGCTAGGCTTTGTGGCTGGGGCTCTGGGGGTGTTCTGTGGACTGGAAGATGCTCAGAGTTGGCCCTGAGAGCAGTGCGCAACCCTTGAGATATTAATAAGTTAGGGGACCAGCAGGGCGCAGACGAGGACCTCTGAGGGGCACAGAGCATCCTCACTGGAGTCCTCACCACCTTCTCCTCCTCCTCAGTTTCATCCTACCCCTCTGTCCTTCCCTCTCCTGCCACCACCACCACTGCCACCTTTCCCTCCCTCACCGTCCATTTACTCATTATATGCTGTATTCTATATTCTATATTGAATGTGCACCACGGGCTGGACATTTCCCTGCTGCTGGGGAGACAAGTCCCCTTTGCTCATGGAGCTGGATTTTGACACCTATGAAGCAGTAAATACATGAATAAGAAAATGTCATTCAATTTCAGAAGTTATTAAGAAAATAAATCTGGGAAAACAATAAGCAGTCGTCACTTCAGATGAGTTGGTCAGGGCAGGTCTTTGTTGGAGGGAAAATGTCATTTTAGTGGAATGATACTGAGGAGCCAGCCACTAAAGGCAATGGGGACAGAACTTTTCCAGCAGCATGAACAGAAAGTGCAGAGGCCCTGAGTCAGATGGAGCAGAGTGGCTGGGAGCAGGGCAGGAGGTGGTGTTGCCAGTGGGGGGGGCATTTCATTCTACTTTGCCGTGGGGAGCAATTGCAGCCCTGAGGGGAGAGTATCCCCCAGTGATGGGCTTTGCTTACTTTGGAAAATCTCCCTCTGGCTGTGGAGTGGAGAACTGGGCAGGGGACCAGGGTGGAAAGAGCATGCCCCTTGCAGCTGTGACTCTTTACGCTGCAGGGACCACATGAGAGGTGGAATGATTGGACCAGGGTGAGGACTTGGAGATGCAGCAAGGGAGGCTTGGTGGGGGGTGTGGGGGTTGTAGGGGGGATCTACAGCCTTTCTAATGGCTGAGACATGGAGGTTCTAGGTGCCAGGAAGAGGACTGGAGGTCTCGTCGTCACCTCCATGGCCCCCTAGCAGCCATTTCATCCTTGTCCTAAAACACAGCAGCTACCATGGTTGAGGATGTACATGGGCATATTTGCTTTATGAACTGGTCTCACTCAAAATGGCCAACAATGCCATAAGGGAGGTATATTATGCCAGTGTCTCTCAGCTGGCCTTGCCAAGCCACTGAAAAGATGGAATGGTGACCAGCAGATGGCTGTTATTCACTTGCTCAGTCAACGAGCATGAGCTCACAGGGCGCCAGGTGCATAAGACAGTGGTACACAGGCTGGGAGGCTGACACACCTCTGCCTGCACCTGCGTCTCTGAGGGCCCACTCCGGCCTGGGGTGCCTGCTCTTGTCCACCCTTTATTTAGGAATCACCACACCAGACACTACAGAGTTTCCCCCTCTGTCCGGTCCCTCTGTAATGCGGGTATTATTATCCCGTTTTACACGTGGGGAAACCCATTTCCTTACCTTTAACCTTGACTTGTCCAATCCTCTCACTCACCAGCTGAATGATCTTTCTAAAGTGTGTACCCGAAGACACCCTGCCCCGCCCTCGGAACCTGGCTCTGCCACTGTATTAGTCTGTTTTCAGACTGCTATAAAGACACTACCTGAGACTAGGTAATTTATAAAGAAAAGAGGGTTTAATTGACTCATAGTTCTGGATGGGAGGGAGGCCTCAGGAAACTTAGAATCATGGCAGAAGGGGAAGTAAGGCACGTCTTACATAGCAGCAAGAGAGTGAGAAGGGGACTGCCAAATACTTTTAAACCATTAGATCTCCCGAGAACTCACTCATTATCTGGAGAACGGCATGGGGGAAACTGCCCTCACGATCCAATCACCTCTCACCAGGTCCCTCCCTCAACATGTAGGGATAACAATTCGAGGTGAGATTTGGGTGGGGACACAGAGCCAAAACGTATCAGCCACCAACTCCCACTCCCACCCCTTTCCCCACCATTCCCTCTTCTTTCAGTGCCCAGAGCTGCCAAGCACTTTCTCCAGAACCCTGCCTGGAAGCTTCTCTCCATCCCATCTTGCCTCACTCCTCCTTCTCCTGCTGGCTCCCATCCCTCCTGCAGGTCTCACGGCTTCCTTGTGTGGGTGGGGTGTATCTGCCTCACCCCTGCATGGCACAGCCCTTCTTTGTGAACTCATGGGCACTTGTACTTACCCAGCCGTGCTGCACTGGGGTGTAATGTCCACGATCACTGGGAAGAAGATCAAGGCTCAGGTGTGCAGCCCTCCTCCCTCCCCACTGGGGGAGCTTTTGGAGGCAGGAGGGCTTTGTCAGAGGACCACACATCTGCACTGTGGCTTCTCTTTCTTCTTCCATTAGTCAAATGTGCCCTTAGACCCTCAGCCAGTTCCAGTCCCTGCAAAAACCAGGTCCAAGTGGTGGTGGGGGGCGGAGGGGTGAGGGGAAGAATGTGAGTATTTTGGAGTTTTGAGCTTTGACCTGGTAGGTGCTGGGTGTTGGATGCCCAGTAAGGCCTGGATGCTGAAGATCATTAAATGCCTCATGACAAGGGGCCCACCCCAGTCACAGGGCAGAGGTAAGAGGCCACAAGTCCTCCTGCTGACAGTCCCTCTCTCCTTCTTCCTTTATCAGGGAAGGCATGGTTTCAGCATCAGAAAAAGACTGGAAAGTCACTGTCAGCTCAGCTCTACATAAAGTGGACCTAATAGACATCTACAGAACTCTCCACCCCAAATCAACAGAATATACATTTTTTTCAGCACCACACCACACCTATTCCAAAATTGACCACATAGTTGGAAGTAAAGCTCTTCTCAGCAAATGTAAAAGAACAGAGATTATAACAAACTGTCTCTCAGACCACAGTGCAATCAAACTAGAACTCAGGATTAAGAAACTCAGTCAAAACCGCTCAACTACATGGAAACTGATCAACCTGCTCCTGAATGACTATTGGGTACATAATGAAATGAAGGCAGAAATAAAGATGTTCTTTGAAACCAATGAGAACAAAGACACAACATACCAGAATCTCTGGGACACGTTCAAAGCAGTGTGTAGAGGGAAATTTATAGCACTAAATGCCCACAAGAGAAAGCAGGAAAGATCCAAAATTGACACCCTAACATCACAATTAAAAGAACTAGAAAAGCAAGAGCAAACACATTCAAAAGCTAGCAGAAGGCTAGAAATAACTAAAATCAGAGCAGAACTGAAGGAAATAGAGACACAAAAAACCCTTCAAAAAATTAATGAATCTAGGAGCTGGTTTTTTGAAAAGATCAACAAAATTGATGGACCGCTAGCAAGACTAATAAAGAAGAAAAGAGAGAAGAATCAAATAGATGCAATAAAAAACGAAAAAGGGGATATCACCACCGATCCCACAGAAATACAATCTACCATCAGAGAATACTACAAACACCTCTATGCAAATAAACTAGAAAATCTGGAAGAAATGGATAAATTCCTCGACAAATACACCCTCCCAAGACTAAACCAGGAAGAAGTTGAATCTCTGAATAGACCAATAACAGGTTCTGAAATTGTGGCAATAATCAATAGCTTACCAACCAAAAAGAGTCCAGGACCTGATGGATTCACAGCTGAATTCTACCAGAGGTACAAGGAGGAACTGGTACCATTCCTTCTGAAACTATTCCAATCGATAGAAAAAGAGGGAATCCTCCCTAACACATTTTACGAAGCCAGCATCGTCCTGATACCAAAACCTGGCAGAGACATAACCAAAAAAGAGAATTTCAGACCAATATCCTTGATGAACATTGATGCAAAAATCCTCAATAAAATACTGGCAAACCGAATCCAGCAGCACATCAAAAAGCTTATCCACCATGATCAAGTGGGCTTCATCCCTGGGATGCAAGGCTGGTTCAACATACGCAAATCAATAAATGTAATCCAGCATATAAACAGAACCAAAGACAAAAACCACATGATTATCTCAATAGATGCAGAAAAGGCCTTTGACAAAATTCAACAACCCTTCATGCTAAAAACTCTCAATAAATTAGGTATTGATGGGACGTATCTCAAAATAATAAGAGCTATCTACAACAAACCCACAGCCAATATCATACTGAATGGGCAAAAACTGGAAGCATTCCCTCTGAAAACTGGCACAAGACAGGGATGCCCTCTCTCACCGCTCCTATTCAACATAGTGCTGGAAGTTCTGGCCAGAGCAATCAGGCAGGAGAAGGAAATAAAGGGTATTCAATTAGGAAAAGAGGAAGTCAAATTGTCCCTGTTTGCAGATGACATGATTGTATATCTAGAAAACCCCATTGTCTCAGCCCAAAATCTCCTTAAGCTGATTAGCAACTTCAGCAAAGTCTCAGGATACAAAATTAATGTACAAAAATCACAAGCATTCTTGTACACCAATAACAGACAAACAGAGAGCCAAATCATGAGTGAACTCCCATTCACAATTGCTTCAAAGAGAATAAAATACCTAGGAATCCAACTTACCAGGGATGTGAAGGACCTCTTCAAGGAGAACTACAAACCACTGCTCAATGAAATAAAAGAGGATACAAACAAATGGAAGAACATTCCATGCTCATGGGTTGGAAGAATCAATATCGTGAAAATGGCCATACTGCCCAAGGTAATTTATAGATTCAATGCCATCCCCATCAAGCTACCAATGACTTTCTTCACAGAATTGGAAAAAACTACTTTAAAGTTCATATGGAACCAAAAAAGAGCCCGCATCGCCAAGTCAATCCTAAGCCAAAAGAACAAAGCTGGAGGCATCACGCTACCTGACTTTAAACTATACTACAAGGCTACAGTAACCAAAACAGCATGGTACTGGTACCACAACAGAGACATAGATCAATGGAACAGAACAGAGCCCTCAGAAATGATGCCGCATAGCTACAACTATCTGATCTTTGACAAACCTGACAAAAACAAGAAATGGGGAAAGGATTCCCTATTTAATAAATGGTGCTGGGAAAACTGGCTAGCCATATGTAGAAAGCTGCAACTGGATCCCTTCCTTACACCTTATACAAAAATTAATTCAAGATGGATTAAAGACTTATATGTTAGACCTAAAACCATTAAAATCCTACAAGAAAACCTAGGCAATACCATTCAGGACATAGGCGTGGGCAAGGACTTCATGTCTAAAACACCAAAAGCAATGGCAACAAAAGCCAAAATCGACAAATGGGATCTCATTAAACTAAAGAGCTTCTGCACAGCAAAAGAAACTATCATCAGAGTGAACAGGCAACCTACACAATGGGAGAAAATTTTTGCAACCTACTCATCTGACAAAGGGCTAATATCCAGAATCTACAATGAACTCAAACAAATTTACAAGAAAAAAACAAACAACCCCATCAAAAAGTGGGCAGAGGACATGAACAGACACTTCTCAAAAGAAGACATTTATGCAGCCAAAAAACACATGAAGAAATGCTCCTCATCACTGGCCATCAGAGAAATGCAAATCAAAACCACAGTGAGATACCATCTCACACCAGTTAGAATGGCCATCATTAAAAAATCAGGAAACAACAGGTGCTGGAGAGGATGTGGAGAAATAGGAACACTTTTACACTGTTGGTGGGACTGTAAACTAGTTCAACCATTGTGGAAGTCAGTGTGGCGATTCCTCAGGGATCTCGAACTAGAAATACCATTTGACCCAGCCATCCCATTACTGGGTATATACCCAAAGGACTATAAATCATGCTGCTATAAAGACACATGCACACGTATGTTTATTGCGGCACTATTCACAATAGCAAAGAGTTGGAACCAACCCAAATGTCCAACAACGATAGACTGGATTAAGAAAATGTGGCACATATACACCATGGAATACTATGCAGCCATAAAAAATGATGAGTTCGTGTCCTTTGTAGGGACATGGATGAAACTGGAAAACATCATTCTCAGTAAACTATCGCAAGGACAAAAAACCAAACACCGCATGTTCTCACTCATAGGTGGGAATTGAACAATGAGAACTCATGGACACAGGAAGGGGAACATCACGCTCCGGGGACTGTTGTGGGGTGGGGGGAGGGGGGAGGGACAGCATTAGGAGATACACCTAATGCTAAATGACGAATTAATGGGTGCAGGAAATCAACATGGCACATGGATACATATGTAACAAACCTGCACATTGTGCACATGTACCCTAAAACCCTAAAGTATAATAATAAAAAAAAAAAAAAAAAAAAAGATTGTAATAAGGGCCTCTGTCCATTGCCCCATGCCCCTGGACCGGAGGGCACCCTGTGGCCAAGCCGTCTCCTGGGAGTCGCTGTCCAAAGAGATGCTGCCTCCACTTCTATCGCTCCAGACCCCAGGGGCCCCTGAGAGATGGTAAGCACCACGGAGGCAGAGACCCCCTCTGCCCAGCACTGTGCTTGGCACAAAAATGAACGAATAAATGAATGAGCCCCAGAGAAACTGAGGGACTTTGCCCGTGTTGCTGAGCTCAGGGTGGGTGGAGCCGTGTGCTCATAGAGGGTGAAGGACCCCCCAGCTGAAGCTGGCTTAGAGCCAGCAGCTGAATGGTGAGTTGGGGGTGGGAGACAGGTTTTAGACTCAAGCACCGTGTCCAGGGAGAGGGCAGGCAGGCCCAGTGATGACCAGGGGTCAGGACTGGGTTGCCCAAATGAAGTGGGGAACAGAGCTTCCCAACACCTCCTGCAGGCATCGCTGCCTCTCCTTCCTGGAACTCTGTGTATTTGCATCTTTCTCTGACTCTCTCTGTCTTCCCTCCCCATCTCTTATGCTCTATATGTGGGGTTCTCTCTCTTTTTTTCTGTCTCTCTGCCTGTCTCTTACTGTGTCTCTTACTTGACCTTGATTTTCCTACTTTCCCTCTCTCTCTCTCTCCTTCTTAACACAAAGTCCAAGTCTGACTCTTTCAGGGAAAAATTATAAACTGCAGCCCTGACACAGCAGAAAATTGTCCAGAGACACACAGCCCTTGACAAGCGGAGGAAGGAGCCAGCCTTAGGTATAGGGACCCAGGGACACAGAAAGAGTGTCTTCTACAAAGAGCCAGATTCAAGGTCAAAGAGCAAGCAAGGCAGGCCGGGGAAGAGGAGTGGGCAGAGCTTCAGGCACTGGGATCCTGTGCATGTGGAACCCCGAGGGTCCTGGAAAAAGCCCCTGGTTCCAGGCAGCAGCAGCCCCCTTCCCTGAGTGCCTGTGTCTAGCACCCCACCGCCACCCTCTTCCCTGCCCCTGCCCAGACAGCAGTCTTCCAGGAAACTCACCAGCCAAGGCCTCTGGCAGCCTTCCTCCAGAAGCTGGGAGCTGGGCTGACCCCTGGGGACCTCCCCAGCAAACCTGATTGAGGATCTGGAGCCAGCCTGACCTGCCCGGCCCTAATTCACTTACTTCCAGGCTCCGGTACTGACGGATGGAAAGGCCGGGGCGGGGCTGCCCTCAGAGACCCCATCACCGGCTCACAGCTCTGTATCAGCCCTGGGAGGGGGGTTCTTGGGGGACGGAAGAATTCTTGAGTCTGAGAAGGCAGGGGCTGTGTTCTCCCCAAAGAGGCATGATCCTGGAAAAACCCTGCCCCCCTGGGCATCCAGGTCATCAAATGCAGGGGTGCCACGGGCAGATACAGGCAAAGGCTCTCCCCAAATCTGTTCCTTTCGGGTCTTCCTCTATCTCCAATGACCAAGCCATAGACCCAGGTCGTCCGGACACTCCCCTCCCTCACCGCACACCCTTTCCATCACAAAGTGCTGTTCAGTCCCTTCCGGTTCCCTCTGGCATCTGCCCAAATATTCCTGCTACCACTCCCATCTCTTCAGTCCTGCCACCCATTATCCTCTAAGTAACCATATTGAGCTTTTATTTTTAAAAATTTAATTTGGAAATAATTTTAAGTTTACAGAAGAGTTGCAAGAACGACAGAGAGTTCCCCTCTGGGTACTCTGGGGTATACAGAGAATATGCCCCTCCCCTATCGCCAGCACCTTACATTACCACCGTATATTTGTAAAACTGAGAAACCAACATTGGTTTGCCACTAGCAGCCGAACTCCGGATTTTATTTGGATTCCATTCATATTTCCACTCTTGTTCTTGGTCTGTGTCAGATCCAATTCAGACCAGTGGCGTCTCCTTAGTCTCCAGGCTATGACCTTCACAGTTTTGAAGAGCACTGGGCAGGTTTGTCAGCTGCGTTTCTCATGGTTAAGGTGGGCTATGGGTTTAACCCGTTTATGCCCAAGGTTGCAATTTTTTGAATTTTTGCAATCAGACCTTGGCGATGACCTTGAGCAGTAGGATGTAAATAACTCCCACATGCTTAGTGTTCCAATAATGGAACACTAGGCATAAATGGGTCCAGGGAGGAACCACAGAGTGGAAGTGCTCTTCCCACCACTCCACAGCACGGCTATACGAGAGCCACACCACGTCGCTGATGATGGCAGAATTCACCTTGACCAGTTGATTAGGGTGATGTCTGCCAGGGTTCCTTGCTAAAAGTTACAATTTTTCCCTTTCCCAGCCTTTGGAAACAGAGCTTTTTAACACACAAAGAACACATCACTGTCCTACTCAACAGCCCTCAATGACTGCCATCCACTTGGGAAAAATCTGAACTTCTTGGTCTCCAAGACTTCAGCTGGCCTCACCCAGACTCTGTTTGCCCCAGGTCAAAACAAAGGTCTTGCCACAGGGCCTTTGCACAAACCATTCCTTCTCTGCTAAATGTTCTCACCCCAACTGTCTGCTGGATATGAGTCACAGGTCAGGAATGCTCTCTCTGCTGTCCTAATCCAAATGCAGTCTCCCCCATCATTTTCCCTTGGAGCCTGTTTTTCCCTTTGCACTCACAGTTACAATTACACCTTCATTTCATCATTTATTTGCCAAATATCTCCCCATGAGGGTAGGGGCGAAACCTGTTTCATGTACTGCTGCAGCCTCCGTTCCTAGTTTAGTGCAAGACACTCAGGAGGATGTGTGCACGCAGAAAATATATGTTGTTATTTTGCCACTGTTTAGACAGAGGGGACGACTTCAGAATCAAGGGGGCCCTCTGATTCTCCTGCAGATGCAGTGGAAGCAGCTGGGAACCACCCAGACTGTAAGCTCATCTTCTCTGCCATGCCCCCAACACCTCTCTCTGTGCCAAACATCAGTAAATATACATCGTATGATTGGATAAAGAGGTGATGGGGGGTAGTCACCACAAAGCCCCTTTGGACCAGACTCTAAGTTCATTGTCATCCAGGCCTTCAGCAGTCCTCCTGGCGGGTGTGGGGGGGTCCTACTGAGGCCTCTGCCCCTCTAACTTTATCTAAAACCTCCCAGCTCCAGCTTGCTTTGCTCCAAGCCCCAGCCCTCCTCACTGTTCTTGAGCAAGCCACCACACCGCCACCTCAGGACTTTGCACTCACTGTTTCGTCTTCCAGAAATGTTCATTCCTGCAGACGCCTGCATGCTTTGCTGGTTTGTCTTTCCAACTCTGCTCATACTCTCACCAGAGCCCTTCCCCACTAATCTAAACAAAACAGTCCCCTTTATCACTCATTTTTTCTTTAGTGCACTCATCTGCATGCATCCATTTCTTTTATCCATTTATTGCTTGTCTCTTTCGCCTGAAAGGTCAGCTCCACAAGGGCAGCAATCCAGGTCTGATTTCTTCACCATTGAATCTCTAGCACTTAGAACGGAGCCTGGTGCATAGTAGGTGTTCAATAAACATGTGTTTAATGGATGGATGAACCTGCGTGACTGGGGTGGGGAGCCCACCAACAGCCTCAGCGGCCACGATGATTCCTTTTTGCCCACGTCTGGAGAGTGATTTTGTCTGGATGCACGGGGGGTCCTTGCAGCCTCCAAGCCACAGATGTCTCCTCTCTTATGCTGTGTGTGTTCCTCCCACAGGACTGAGGCCCTGCCTTCACCCACTCGCTGGTTATGCTGCTTCATATCCTAATCGCCTGCTGCCCAGGGGTTCTGACCCCCAGCCAGCTCCTGCCAATCCCCTCTCTTTGTGGGCGTGGGTCTATTATATTCCCCAACTCCCAGCTGCTGGCCAAGGACCTTCTGTCAGGGACAAGGGGCCCATAAACCCCGGCGCTCGTGTGTCAGCCACTGCCCACTGCCTGTGCTGGAGCCATCAGGCCCACCTTCCAGGCCACACCTCCTTAACCTCTGTGTTCTGCCTCTCTAGCCTCCATACATTGGATCTTTGGCTGTCCCCAAAAGGACTGCCCTGTAGCCTCCTGGAGAGGGCTTCAGCCCCATCTCCACTTCACCTAGCCCTGTGCCCTACTCACCAGCCTGGGGCCACAGCAGACCTCAGAAACCAGAGTGATGGAGGCTTTTGGCTTATGCTTAAAGAGTCCTACACATGGACTGGGGAAAGGACCAATGACCTTGTGGCAGGTGTGGACCTGTTCTGTGTGTCTGTGCTTACAGCAGAAAGAGGTGTCCCTCCCCACCTGTGCCTTTAACCCAGCTCTCCTACTTTCAGGCTGCAGGGGGACCAGGACATAGCAGCATCCATGACTGTCCTGCCCAGCACAGGCTTCAGGTTGTCCTTGTTACATGAGTGGGTTTCCAGGTGCCTTCCCTACTTCTGGCCCTGTGGATTTCATGCTAACTCTGGCTTCCTGGGAATTGATTCTTGGCACCCCTGGAATTTGGTTTAAACTTCCCCTCGGGTCCCTCCTCCAAACTTTAGCATGGCTCAACAGGCAATAAACTCTCTGAAACTTTGCCAGAGGCTCTGAAAGGGCTTTGGCAAAAGGTATTAAAGTGTCAAGTGACACCAGAGAGGCTAAAATTAAAAGACCAACAATATTAAGTGTTGAGGAGGATGTGGAACAACTGAAACTTTCATATACAGCTGGTGGGATGGGAAATGGTACAACCCCGTTGAAGAACTGCCTGCCAGTATCTACTAAAGATACACATGTATCTACCTTGTGACCCATCAACTGCACCCCTAAGGATTCATGTAGGAGAAATGAGCTGCACATCCACAAAAAGACATGTACAAGAATGTTCACTGCAACCTTATTCATAATCGCCAAAATCTGGAAATGATTTCCATACCCATCAACAGTAGAATGGATAAATAAAATGTACTATCTTCACACAATGCAAGAGCACACAGCCATGAAAAAGTGAATTACCAGTACACACAGCAATATGGCTGGAGCTCACAGACAAAATGAAGTGTGAAAGAAGCCAGCTACAAAAGAGTGCAGGCTGTACGACTGCATTTACAGAAAGTTCAAGAATGGGCAAAACTAACCTACTTCATGTGGAATCCAGGAAAGGAGTGCTGGGGCGCTGGCCAGAGGGAAACTTCTGGATGTTGCAGATGCTGTGCTTTCTTATGGATGGTGAGAAGGGTGCTTGTTGGGCTGGACACTTAAGATTGTGCACTTTGCTGAAAGTTTTACCATCATAAAAAAAAATATCGGCCAGGCATAGTGGCTCACACCTGTAATCCCAGCACTTTGGGATACCAAGACAGGTGGATCTCTTGAGCTCAGGAGTTCAAGACCAGCCTGGGCAACATGGCAAAACCCCATCTCTACAAAATAATAACAACAATAATAATACAAAAATTAGCATGGCGTGGTGGTGTGCACCTGTAGTTCCAGCTACTCAGGAGGCTGAGGTGAGAGGATTGCTTGAGCCCAGGAGGCGGAGGTTGCAGTGAACTATGACTGTGCCAATGCACTCCAGCCTGGGTGACAGAGCCACACTGTGTCTCAAACAAATAAAGATAAAAAATATTTAAGGCAAGTTGACAAAGTACTTAACCGTGGCCTGATGAAAATCAAAGTGAAGTAAAGCAGGAATTCTTAGAAGTTAAAGAATTCATAAGAACCCTTATCAACAGCTCCTCATAAGAGATTATACCTGGGAGATTAGATTGACTTAAATGTTTTTCTAACTCTTTAAAACTAGAAGAGTAATAGTGGATAAATGGATTAGGTGTTAATACGTATTTAAATTTTTATAATATTTAATCATTCAAAAAATAATTTGCAGGTGTTTTACCCTTAATTTTTACTTACTGACCAAATATTATTAAAACAAAAAAAACCTCCTTGAGCATTTTGTTACCCTCATGGTTCTTGACCCCAGGCAAATATTTTACTTAGTCATCACATGATTGTATATTTTATATCCTATATCACTCATTTTATTGTCCCTTTAAAATTAGTATTTCAAGACCTAATAAAAACCCAAATTCATTCTCAGCTAGCTTTTCCAGTATTTGGTTCTTATCTGAACTTTATTTTTTATGCAACTGGAGTTGTTTTGATTTGAAGTCTAAGATGTATCTAAATTACAAACTATTTTTTCAAATTGCTAATCAGTTTTTCAACAGCATTTGCTAAATAACTCATCACCCACTTATTTTGTGGTGGTTTATCATATTTAATTTTTACATGTGATTGCATCTATTTCTAGCATTCTATTCAAATCCATTAAAATCTATTTCTCTTTTTCATCAATATTTTCCCTGTTCCAACTATTGCTCTTTATGATATCTTTTAATATTCAGTAAGGCTATATATCAGTGCTCTCCTTTTCCAGAATATTCTTTGATGCTCTGATCAATGTTACTTCCAGATGAATTTTGGAATCATTTTATCAAGTTCCTTTTGCGGGGTTGTTTGGTATTGCATTAAATCTGCAAATTAACATGGAGGTAGTTTGACGTTTTTACAATACTCGGTCTTCCCATGCAGAAAGGCAGTATGCCTCTCCATTTATTCTGGTCTCCTTTTATTTCACCAATAAAATTTTGTAGTTGTCTTTATATAGGTCACACGCATTTCTCATTAAGTTTATTCCTAAGTATTTTTCCATTGCTTCTGGGAATGGCATCTCTTTTTTCATTACAGTTTCTGGCGGAGTATGGCTAAGAACACAGGAATGCCTTGATTAGGGTAAATAGGTCTCATCTCTGGCCTCTTTACTAAATGATTATTTGTTTGTACACATTTGAGTTTCTTCCTTTGGGTGTTTGCTCCCAAATCACATTGACTGAGAATACTTTTTGTCACGGTGGTATTGGATGGGGTTCCAAGGCTGGTGTCTGATAGGCCTGGGGAAGCCTTACCTCGGCTGGGATGGCATCTGCCCTGTGTCTCAAGCCTTTGTCAAAGGCCTTGGCACCCTCCTCTTCTCCCTTCTCCTCTATCTAGCCCCCTGCCTGGCACTCCCAGCCCCTGGCAGAGGTCTCCCTTCAACTGTAATGGACTCCAAAGGTTCTGCTGCTGTATTAATCAAAGCAATCATCACCAATTGCCCAGGATGTGTCTGGCCCTTGGCCAAGCCTTTTATATCATATTTTTAATTTTTAAATCCCTGAAGGGTATGTATGATTAACCAGAGAGGTCAAAGGACTTGCTGGGATCACACAGCTCGTAAATGGCAGACCTGGAATTTACATGTGTGTTTCTTCTATCCTGCCACATTGCTCCCCTCTGCAGTGTCCAAGTCACTGTCCCCACCCACCAAGTGGGTCCCTGGAGTAGCAATGCCTTGCCAGCCCAGACACCCCAGAGTTCACCATGTCACCCAGGGCATTGTGGGAATCCCGGGGTCCCGGCTAGTTCTGTCACCTTAACCTGGTCCCACCTGCTCCAGAATTAGGACGCATACATTTTCACCTAAGCCCGTTGTGTCTGAGAGTTTGGTGACCACATGGCAACATTCCTTATGAAAGATGTGATCATTACCGGTACCCAAGTCCCAGGTTCCTTTGAGCAAATGCTCTACCTGAATATTTACCATGGCAAAGGGCAGTTTTAGAAGCAGTAGCAGGAACAATAGCAGCTAACGTTTACTTGGTTCTCACTACAGACACTGTGTCTAGTGGGTTACCCACAGGTTCTCATTTCTCTTCATCACATCCTATGAGTTAGATACGGTCTATCATTTTAAACATGAGGAAACTGAGGTTCGGGGAGATGAAGTTACTTGTCCAAGGACATTCAGCTTGTAAATGGCAGAGCAAGAATCTGTAACTCGAAAGCTTGCTCAGAGATCTGGTAGCTATTCAGATGCTTCATGATGAACCCAGGACTTTCTATACTGTTCAGACAAATAGTGTCCTAAAGCAGAGGTCCCCCAAAGCTGCTCCCCAAACTGGTGTGTCTTCAGTACAAGCAGAAGGACTCTGTAAAAATGCAGAGGCCCGGCTGGGCATGGTGGCTCATGCCTGTAATCCCAGCATTTTGGGAGGCTGAGGCTCGAGGATCACTTGAGCCCAGGAGTTTGAGGCTGCAGTGAGCTATGACTGCACTACTGCACTCCAGCCCTGGCAAGAGAGGAAGACCCCCCCCAGCCCCCCAAAAATGCAGAGGCCCAGGCCCCAGTGTACTGGGGAATCAACATCTCCAAGGGGCAATCCAGAGCCTGTGTTTTTTGTAACTGCTTCACTGGGTCTGGTGATTAGCCAGGCTTGAGAATGACTATTCCAAAAAGAGGCTCCTTTGCCATCTGATGATGTGTACATCGGTCTATTTTGGAATGAATCCTACTGCTAATAAATATCAGTGCAAAAAAAAGCAAATAACCCAAGCATTCAAGTATTCATCACTGGGGTATTTTTGCATGTTTGGCAAATGGGAAGGAATTTCTAAATGAAGATGCCAAACTCATATTCACTGTTCAGAAAACAGTAAAGATCTGTACTATTTAAAGAGTCAGCACAAATTGATGAGAACCACATCACATCCCAGTAGGTTTGCCGAAGATCCTGCACCGAGGCCAGGTGCCTGAACAGGTAACTCCCTGAGGAGGCACAACCTTAGTACACCAGAGCATGGGACCTGCTCAACTTCATACATGATTTTTTTCAAAGATAAAAATAATGAGTTGCTTTTGAAACCTACTAAATTATAAAACAAACATTTTGTTTGTTTGTTTATTTACTTATGACAGAGTCTCATTCTGTCACCCAGGCTGGAGTGCAGTGATGTGATCTCAGCTGACTGCAACCTCCACTTCCCGGGTTCAAGTGATTCTCGTGCCTCAGCCTCCCAAGTAGCTGGGATTACAGGTGCATGTCACCATGCCTGGCTAATTTTTGTATTTTTAGTAGAGACGGGGTTTCACTCTGTTGGCCAGACTGGTCTCAAACTCCTCACTTCAAGTGATCTGCCCATCTTGGCCTCCCAAACTGCTGGGATTATAGGCATGAGCCACTGTGCCCAGCCAAAATAAACATTTTAAACATCACCCAGTGGTTAATTAAGATCATGGTCTTTGGAATTAGCCCTCCATGGGTTTAATACTGACCTTCTCCACCCCCTGGCCATATGGCCTCGGGCATGTGGTGTGACCCCTCTGAGTTCTAGTGTCCTCATCTGAAAGCTGAGCATCATGGTCATGGCGATCTTACAGGGCCACTGTATTAACTGAGACAGCGAATGAGATGCAATAGCCTGAGCCATGGCCCACAGTGGGCGCTCAGTAAGTCTGTGCTGTTGCCAGCCACCGTGATTGTGGTGTTAACTGTTATGCGTCTATACTGCCTGTCTTTTGCTAGAGACCGGTGCCACAATCCAATGGAGAACTTGCACTCAGAACCCTGGGCTCAAGCCCCACAGAGTCTCACGTCAGGCCAGCCCTAGCCGGTGGCCATCCCTCTTCCCGCCCCTCCTCACCTCTGTCCCCCAATGCTGCCTCTTGCTAGTTCCCATTTCCAGCCCTAGGTGCATCCCTTGGAACAGGGTTCCTAAACCTAAACGGGGATATTGACTCGCTCTAAATGAAATTTAGCATCTTCTTCCATTGGGAATGTGGCATCGGCAACACCCATGACTGTCACTGGTAGAAAGCACGGGTGTTCCCACATCACCTTACAGTTGCCACGGGTTTCTTAGAACATCCCTTATGCTTGGTGCCAACTTGAAATCATAGCAGCTATTCAACTTGCCACCAAATCTAGCTATGTAATGTGTTAATAAAGAAGGATCTGTGTGGCCCTATCACAAATTTTTGTATTTTGATAGTTATATTTTAATGAATTGGCTTTTTTTATAATCTTGTGTGTATTACCTTACACATTTAAAAACCAGTGCTCTGGGAAGGGGCCCACGGGCTTCCCCAGGCTGCCAAGGGGCCCCGTGGTGCACTAACAGCCCTGCCTTTGAACTTCTGCAGTGGATTCCAGCGTTCTCTCCATTTCGCACATGAGGAAACTGAGCCTTAGAGAGGTCTAGTCACTTGTCCAAGGGTGCCCAACCAAAGAATGATGAAGTGCCAGCCTGCCCCTGGCAGTCCCAAGAGCCAGTGCCTAGTCCCTGCCCCTCCTGCTTCTGGGGGCTGAGAATACAGACATGGCTCTGACATGGCCCCTCTCCCCAGGAGGGCCCGGAGCAGCTGGGAGACAGATCACTCTATAACCCTAATGCAGAGTCTTAAGCCTAAAGCCTTTCTTAAGGGAAAACCCTTTCAGGCTGCAGGAGGTACCCTGATTTGATTCTCCTTTGGGGGGTGGGGTACCAAAAATGTGCCGGGGGGTGGGGTTGTGATAGACCTGAGGGCTCGGTTGGGGTACACTGACCGGTGACTAACAGCGGACGGAGCTGGGGGTGAATCCCTGGAGTCCCTAGAAGGTGTCCTGAGACCGCAGCCAAAGAGAACAAGGCTGTGCCCGTGGTGGAGGGCCAAGAGGCCCGAGAGAGAATGGAAGCGACAAAGCCTAGCCAGGCACTGCGAGCCGCCTCACGCTGCTCTTAGGAACTCCATACTCTTAGGCATTCGAGGTTTGTCCAATGAACAAATGAATGAACAAGTAGGTTTAGCCCGGAGCAAGCAAAGACTGGATTGGCCAGAGGTGTCCCATGAAAGCAGAAAAGCTGCTTCTCTTGCCCTCATAACGCCTGGCCTCAGACACTCACCTTGGTGGTCGGGAAACCAGAGCTGGAGGGCCTAATCCCCTCAGGTGGGGGCTGCAAGGGTGAGGAAAGAACTGTGAGCCCCTTAAACCCCAAGAGCTGACTCCTTGACCCTCAACAGAACATTCTGTGGTAGCCAGTCCTCAGTGTCTGACCTCTAGCCTGCTCACAACCCCCATCAGCCATGCATTCATTCATCCATTCATTCATTCCACAAATATTTAAGAGCCTACTATTTGCCAGAGAGTGTTGTCACTGTAGGTATAGCAGGGAACAAAATGGACATGGTCCTCGCTCTCATGAGTTTTGGGGGGGTCTGGGCGACAGGACGGGAGCACAGATTCAAAGGACAGATAATGGCTGGGCACAGTGGCTCACGCCTGTAATCCCAGCACTTTGGGAGGCTGAGGTGGGAGGATCACTTGAAGCCAGAAGTTCGAGACCACCCTATGCAACATAATGAGACCCCCGTATCTACAAAAATAAAGAAAATTTGCTGGGTGTGGTGGCACGCATCTGTAGTTCCAGCTACTCAGGAGGCTGAGGCAAGAGGATTGCTTGAGCCCAGGAGTTCAAGACTGCAATGAGCTATGACTGCACTACTGCACTCCAACCTGGACGACAGAGCAAAACCCAGTCTCAAAAAAAAGAATGACAAATAAACTCATGAAGAGAAAGTTGTTCAGAGTTCTGAAAAGCCAATTCACACAGGGTGGTGAGATAGCGTGATCCCCACGCTACTGTTCACTTCTCTATTACAAAGTACACAGCTTTGCAAAGCACTTAAATCCCACCTAAGGCTGTTTCTCTCAAAGTTTGCAGAGATTAATCGCATTAAATCCATCACCTTTCACTAATGCAAACAACCATTCTCTGCCTGGATAATCTTAGGCAAGAAGGAAACCAAAAATGATATCCAGGTCAGACCCAAAAAAGGAAAGACCTCGAATTGCACTGCTCTTAAAAGCACTTAAAAGGAATTGAATTAGAACTGAGACAAAAAAAAAAAAAAAAAATTGGCCCCCAAATCCAACTCCCGCTGACACCAAGTTAGAAAAATAACTGAAGAAAAAGGATGTAGCACGTCAATCAAGATATGATCGTTTTATTTTTAAAAAAATGAGAAGACTTTTGTTTTAAGAGGAGCAGGCTGGTAATTTGGAGGCAGCGCAGAGCAAGGAGCTTTCATATTTCCAGACAGAAAAGATTTGGCTGCTGATGGAGAAGTTGAGGGTTGCATAATGAGATCCCGCTCTGCTGAGGTTCCTGCTCCCAAAGAGGAGAGGGGATCGCAGCCGTCTGGCTGATTGATAGAAGTCCAGGTTGGCCATGCTGAGACAGGTACGTACAATCTCTCCTTTGTTGGTAATCAAAGTCGGCTGAATGAGGACTCCATCCTTTCTTTCTTACTCCTATGTACCAATTTGAGGAGCTCAGATGAAATGTGTTGCATTACACCAGCACCAATAAGTCACACTATCTATGTTGTGACACACCGAATATTACTAATTGTCAATCACAAACCACAAGTCTTGTCAAGACGCTCCCTTCTCGACGGGCTGGTTCAAACCTGAAGTGATTTTTAATCAAGTGTTAATAATACAGCATCTGTCAGTGGACGGTGGGTATCAGACAATCAGGAAAAGTGAACGGATGACATGGCAAATTTTAATGTTTTCATTTTCCATTCTTCCCAATTATCGGTGGGATTTCTGTCAGCCTGAAGAGTGCACTGACATTATTGCAGGTGAGCTTCGCTGTGACGAAGGAGGAAGGTGGCTGTCAGGGCTCCCAGGGCAAGGGTGCCTCACCCCGCCCTGCCAGAGACGAAATCCCCACCCTCAGGAAGCCCCTGGGAGAGGCAGCTTTGGGTCTTGCATGGAACCCCCCAGTGCAAGCCCACCTGTATTAGGAGAGCCAATGCTTGGCCCCAGCCGCGTAGGAGATGGCTAGAGGCTATGCCAAGGCCAACGGCGGCCCCTCCATGCCCTTTTCTACTGCCCCGTCGGGGAGTCTCTCACTCCCGTGCCCATGCACATCCTGGACTGTGGGACTCCCGCTTGAGCAAGAACTGACCAGAGCTCCCATTTGCTTTTCCTTATTCCTTTTTTCCCGTGTTGCCCACAACCTGTGCTGGGGCCGTGATTCCAAAGAACACAGAAGGAAGCAAAGAAGGGGCAGGGGAAGAGGGGAGGGCCTGAGAGGCAGCTGAAGCCTCAGCGTTGGGGGTGGGGGCAGAGGGGGCATGAACTTCCCCTTTTCTCCTAAAGCTGCCCTGCCCAGGACCCCTGGGAGCTCAGTAGTAGAGGTCCAAGGGGTTCTGCTCTTTGGGAACTGGCTTGTGGCCTCCCTTTTCTCAGAGCCAGAAGGGATGTTGGTGGAAGTCTAATCCATTTCCGACTCACCACCCCCGACTCGACATTGCCTAGCCAACTTCTTGCATGCTCCCAGCCACAGGACACTCATCACCACTTCTGATGGCTCATTCCACTGCCGGCCAGCTCTGGTTGTTAGGACCTTCTTCGCAACTTCTGCCCAGCTCCAAGAGGGCTGTGTGTGGCAGTGCTCTGGTGTCCTGGGTTGGGGAGGTGACCCCTGAGGGTGGGCTGAGCACGCCCACCCAGCAGGTGCCCCCACCGCCCACCATTGCTGAGTTTCTCCCCAGCATCTGGCAGCAAGAGCTGCAGGTCTGTCTTGAAGCTTCCTCCTCGCCTTGCCTCCTCCATGCCATGCGCTCCTCATTCTTCTCTCCACTCCCTGGCTGCCTCATCTCCATCTCCATTTCTGCCCAGCTCTTCAATCTCAGGCTTCTCAAGGCCTGGACCATGGCTCTCCTGATGCCACAAGCCCATGAGTTCTCCCTTTTCAACATCAACAAGTTGAGGACTGAGTCCAGATTTTTCCTCTGCGCCCCATCCAGGGTTGTAATTGTCGTATTACCCAGACATCTCCACCCGGATGACCCATGAGCACCTGAAATTCAATTTGTTCCCCAAGAGAATTTTTTACCCCCAGTTCCCAAGAGAGCTCCTATTTAGGGCCTCCCAGCTTGGTGCAAAGCATCACCATCGTTCCCCAACTCCCACATCAGAAAACTGTGAGTGTCATCCTGGAGGCCACCCTTTCCCCAGCCCCATGTCCAGACCAACCACCACTCTACCTGCTGCCACCTTTCTCACCCCTTCCCTCTCCATCCCACAGAGCCCCTGACTCAGCTCAGGCCTCTGGGCTTTTCCCGTGGGCCCCAGGAGCCCCTGTCTCCCGCCACTTCCCTCTAGTTCATCCTCTGCCCTGATGGAGTCATCTTTCCAAACCCAGCTCCATGCATTCCCCTGGAGGGCATCCCTAGTGTCTATGGGACGGCAGTCAAGCTCCTGGGTCTCAGTATTCCCATCTAAACAATGGCACCATGAGGAGCCAGCTCTTAGGGTCATGGCTATGCAGGACCTGGAGGGAACGAGATGATCACCTGTTGCCTTCCTTCACCATCCAGGCGATATCTCCTCCATTCTGAATAGAATCGATTTAATTCCCTACCGACATTGCCAACAGAGGGTGAGACCTTGTCATCGCTGTGCATCCTGGCCTAGCCCAGGACAGGCTCAAGAACCTGATCCCACATCCACTTCTCAAACAGAGAAGGGGAAACCCTCAGCTTCCACCTGTCGCTTTTCTAAATAATTTGGCCTTGGTACACTTCCCCCAAAATCTTACTGCTCTGGAGAACCTGAGATTGACCTAACCCTCCGGCCTCATTTTATCAAAACAAAAACAAAACCAAAAAGACACCAGCATGTTAGTTATCTACTGCTGTGTAACAAAAGACTCCAAAACTGAAAACAATAAACATTTGCTATCTTGCAGTTGCTGAGGATCGGGAATCTGGCAGTGGCTGAGCTGGGTGGTCCTGGGGCAGGGAATCTTGGCTGGGGCTGCAGTCAGCTGGAAGCTTGGCCGGGGCTGCGCCTAGGTCCACTCAGGTAGGCAGCCCCAGCTCCTCACCCATGGGACTCCCAGGAAGCTGCCTGAGAGTCCTCAAACTGTGGCAACTGGCTTCCCCCAGAGCGAGTGGTGAGAGAAAGCAACAGAGATGGAAGCCGCAGTGTTTATAACTTAATCTGGGAAGTGACTGTGCGTCATTTCTGCTGTATTCTATTGGTCACACAGGCTGGTACCGTGCCAGAGAAGGCGCACAGGGGTGTGAATACCAGGAGGTGGAGTTGCCACACCCAGCTTGATCCCCACGTCTGCTTCCAAGTGACGCCTATTTGCAAAATTCAAATAAATACAGCCTCAAAAGGGAGGTGTTTGCTCCATTAGGAGAGTTAAGGCGAAGGGAAGGAAAAGCCCTCAGAACAGGAAGGCCAGAGATCCAGGTACACTGATGAGAATGCCTCTAACTCACCGCCTGGCCCAGAACAAGCTCTTGCCTCTGCCAGGCCTCAGTGGCCCCATCTGCACAGTGGGAATGAATGAGATGATGCCAGAGGCCTCTGAGATGCTGTGGTCCTACAAGTCTCAGCTCTAGGATGATGCTGCCCAAGGCCTTGAAGGTGCTTTGGGTGACAGCAACACTGATAGAGGAAGAATCAGAAGTGCCCAGTCCAGCCTGGTGGCCACCTCCATCACTATCTTGAATCCCTGGGACAACAGCTTTTACGTCTCATCTCTACTTGTGACCATCTGATCTGGGGCCAGAGAGGTGAGCAAGGACCCCGGGGGTTGAGGAGCAGAGCAGAGAGTCCTCTCTGTTTGTCTGCCCAGACCCCTCGAAACTGGGCTTGCCAAGTCCTGCCCTGAGGATCTTCCTCTCTGAACTCTGAACCCCGGCCTGAATACAACAGGGGTCCCCAGAAGGGGGTCTGGAGAAAGTCCTGCCACTGTGAGCTGCTGCCTACTCACTAATTGGGTGAGATCATGCTGTTGGATGTCTGTCTGCCTTGGCAACCTGTATTAGTCCATTTCCACACCACTGATAAATATATACCTCAGACTGGGTAATTCATTAGCAAAAAGAGGCTTAATGAACTCACAGTTCCACGTGGCTGGGAAGGCCTCACAATCATGGCGGAAGGTGAAAGGCATGTCTTAGGTGGTGGCAGACTAGAGAGAATGAGGAAGAAGCAAAAGCATAAACCCCTTATAAAACCATCAGATCTCCTGAGACTTATTCACTACCATGAGAACAGTATGGGGGCAACCACCCCCATGATTCAATAATCTCCCACTGGGTCCCTCCCACAACCATGGGAATTATGGGAGTACAATTCAAGATGAGATTTAGGTGGGGACACAGACCAAACCATATCACCGCCTAATCTGCCTGGCTGCGCTTTAGTTGCTACCCTGCCCAGGCCCTCCCCTTGGGCCCAGGAGAAAGAGTGTGTGTATTTTATCCCAGGAGAGCTCTGGCCACCCCCAGCTGGTTTTCTGTCCACACAGAGGCCCAAGTCCATGATCACATGTGGATACAGGCACACACAGGCCCACGGATCCACGTGGGACCCCATGCTCCAGGCAGGCCTCAGCATGGGCAGAGTGAGCCCAAGCTGGGAGGTCCACCCAAGCAAAGAGGCTTTAAGATGAAGAGGGAAAAAATGGAAGAATTATTAATACAACTAAATAAATCAGCCATTATGGGAAAAATCTGAGCTGCATGGACTTCCAACACTCATCTTACGGGTTAGCATTGCTTTTGTTTTGCATCCTGTATGCGACACACCCTCCCTCCAACCTGTTTAGTGCTCAGGGCCTGGGTAAGTCCTAATCAGGTCTGGAGTGTCAGGTGAAGAGGGGCAATGTCTCAGCCCATCCTGGGGTTCAGGCCTGCCGCTCCTCCATCCCCAAATCCCACACTGCTCCTGGTTCTTTCTCTAGACCCCCTTCTGGGGACCCCTGTCCTATTCAGGCCAGAGTTCAGAGTTCAGAGGGGAAGATCCCCAGGGGAGGACTTGGCAAGCCCAACTGCCAAAGGTCTGGGCAGATAAACAGGAAAGACTCTCTGCTCTACTCCTCGTGAGCCCATTCTGCAGATGGAGCTGCCCTCGCTCCATCTGCAGAATGCGCTCACGCTGTGTTCCCAGGTCACCAGATATGAAAGTACAGTTGCCACTCTGAAGAGAGAACAGACGGACGAATTACAGTGAAATGCAGTTTTGCCATTCAACCTTGGAGGTGACCTATCGTTACTTACTAAGTTGAACCCAGACACCTCATTCTGCTGACTGTTTAAATGAACCCTAATGGCCTTGGGTCTGTTGGGTAAGTTAGGGAAGGGGAATTCATTAAAGCACAGAGCCCTCCCAGGCATAGATGGGGATGAACCAGCAGGACTCTCCTAGCTGGGAGGGGCGCTGGATCAAATGGCCTGGCTGTGTTCTCATGGTCCCTTCTCTAGGTCCATTACCACCATGGTGGGCACTGTCTCTCCTTCAATGCCCTGGTCCTGTGAGGTTTCACCTCTCCCTTAGTCACCACAACAGAACTGAGCCAGGCTGGTGTCTCTAAAGAGATTTAGAGACACAATGACTGAGAAATAAACACAGGTTGCAGGAAGTCTGGAAAGAACCAAGTTTCTGAAGATCAGTTTTCTGGCACTAAACTAAACCCATCAGCTGCTGCAGGGTCCTTCCTCCCACTCCCTGGACCCTAGAGCCAGCTTCACAGTTGCATTTCATATTCTTCCAGGACAACCCCCTGCACAGTGAGGGTCAACCTCTCAGACTCAGTGAGGTCTTTCTCCTCAGCTCTAGCCTGAAGGCCTGGATAACCATCAGCCCCAGAGACGTCCCAGGCCCCCCTAAACAGGCCACCAGCTCCACCCGGCTTGGTGCTAGATGTGAGACTCCAACTTGCTAAGATACAGTCAAATCAGCTATGGCCAGGGGCGGGACCAAGTCGCATCAATATGCTCAGGAGCAGGTCCCAGAGAAGAGCGGCCACTGCAATTTGGGCAGAAGTCTCATCCACAGAAGTGCTCTGACCTTAGCCCAGCCACGACAGAGCCTAGGCCACCCCATAACCAGCCCATATCTATAGGGAGGAAAAACACTCATAGGAACAGGAAGGCTATTCCCTTGCAAGCTCTGATGATAATGATGTCACCTTGGGACACAAGGCCCCCTTCTCCACCATTCAGTAGATGGAGGGAAGATGGGGCTTCGGTAAATATCAGAAGCACCATCACAAAACTCCAAGCTGGAGGCAATCTTACAAAGTTATATAGATAGTGCTAGAAGAGAGGTGAGACTTGTCCAAGTCACAGGATGATCTTTGCCTCCCTGCCTAGTACTCTGCCCAGTAATAGAAGAGCCACCTGCAGCAAGAATGATTCTCTGTGACAACAGTGAATTCAGAATGTTTGTCAGAGGCCACCGAGGATCGTTGGAGGCAAACTAACATTGTGCATCTCTTTTGATGGAAACCTGTAGGGACATATCCAACTCCAGAGTGTTGAGGGAATTGGGGCAAAGGGGATCGAATTGAGCCTTGATTCTAGGATGAGCCCTGCCTAGCCCTTTGAGACATGCAACAGAGAGAACACACACACACACAGAGGGGTGGCGGGGTGGGGTGGGGGAGAGAGAAAGAGAGAAAGAGAGAGAGAGAGAGAGAGAGAAAGAGAGAGAGAGATTTCCAAAGCAAGCGCAGATCATCAGAATAGATCCAAAACCCGCAAAAGATTCCCAGACTCCACAGTGATAGTGAAGTGCTGGGAGCTGTCCTGAGTGCTGACCTGGCTGGCCCCTTCTTTAAGGATTGTCTATCATTGACCCTAGAACATGCTCTGCCAATTGGACTACTCCCCAGTGAGGTCTTTGTTCAGCAGTGACCCCGGCATATTAACCTACAGGGTGTTGAATGGTGGAGACAATGGGTACAGGTTGCCCCTCCTCACCCATGGTTAGGCCCCAGGCCAACAGGGCCCTCTCACCCCGACTCCCTCCAGGCTTCCCCCTTGGAAACATCCCCAACCTCATCTGAACAATGTCATGAATTTTTCCTCCTTGATGAACTTCAAAGTCTTTTAATGACTCTTCATAAAGGAACAGTGGGGCCAAAAGTTGAGCAAAGGAGATGATTAAAGTACCTTATTAAAAGCAGCCTTGTAGAATTCTCCACATGAAAGCAAGCACCATTATGAGGGCTTATCCTTATAAATGACGCTTCGCTTTTGCGAACATGCTGAAACCTGATTAGAGTGACAAGCACTGACTGATACTGCAAACCTGTTAATAACATGAAAATTAGAAGAGGCTCATGCAAAGAAGGGAGATTAATTTAGCCGGAGTACATCTCACGCAAATTGCAAAGCTGTGAATATGTTCTCAGATAATGAGCCTTCCCAGTCATCAGCTCACTTGTCATTTTCTGTAATTAATGTTAAGGAAGACGCCTTCCTGATGGTTCGTATTACTCATATACCAAGAAAATTTCTTCAGAGAAATAATTTACATTTATTATCATCGGTCTGTTTGTGTGGTTTATTTCGCGCTGGAGTAATTTATTGCAGGACCGTTTGCCATGCCTTGATTAGTCGCTCGTCAGGACGGGATGTAATTTTTTTTGCTTGATGGCGACGTCTAAAACTTGACAGTAGTGTAACACTCCTTCTTGTCTCCTGGATGGGTTTTTTCACTTAAATAAACTTTGGGGCCGAGTGCCCCCAGGCTGTGTCCCCAGCAGGATGAAGCCTCGACACGTGGCATGCCTGCCTGCTTCTAGGAGCAGCAAAGGACTCGATGCCACGCCCCCCCCCAGGAGGTTCTAGGCCACCCGCCTCACCTAGGGCCACGGCCGGAGCTTGAGTCCAAGAGTTTATTTCACCCTCTTTCATTCCACTCCTGTTCAGGATGAGGAAAGGTTTGCTGTCTGCCCTCAACTCCACACTTGCCCTGTTATATTCCTTCTCCCTCAGGCCACCTTCTATTGTAGATTTCTCTGGAATTGCCTTTCCCCCAATATCTGGTTATATATTTCTTTTAAACAGCAGAGGAAATGCTGCAGACAAGGTTTTGTCTCCAACACGAGGCAAGTCTTTTATTCTACCTTGAGTTTCATTCTCTGGCAGCATAGGACAGTGGGGAATGCGGGGCTGTGTCTAATAAACCCACCTGCCCCACCTCCATGTCTTTTTCAGGTCCCACTAAGACCCAGGATGCTAGGAGGAGGGGGTAACATGGAGGAATAACAGACCCTTATAGAACAGAGCTGAGTTCATCTCAACATGACACCCTGAGCCACCTTGTCCCCAAGGACACCGGCTCTGTATTCTGAGTCCACAAGGAGTAAGGACAGTGGGGCCCATAGCTCTCCAGGACAGTTCCTTCACTGCTTTCTCTGTCTGGCTTCCACCGAGATGAAACAAAATGGCCCTCACAGACACTTAGAGTGTACCATTCATTGTGCTAAGCTCTTTGAATGCATTAGCTCATTGGATCTTTAAAGCCATTGGAGGTAGATATTATTGAGAATGTTCTACCCATGAAGAACTGGAGGCTCACGGAAGTCAAGCAGTTTGTTAAAGGGCTCAAGATTAAGGCAAACAACAATCATCACCATCATCATCATCATCATCATCATCATCACAACTAACGTTTACTGTGTGCTTAAGTGTCATGTCATGAGCTAAACACTTCATGGGCACAGTCTTGTAGGAGATAGGTATGATTATGATTCCCATATAAAAGATGAGAAAACTGAGATACAGAGAGTTTAACTCACCTACCTAAGATCTCATAGCCAGTGAGTAGTGGAGCGGGGTTTGACACACACCAAAACCTGCATCCATGCCCACGGCACTCCACTGCCTCTCTGGAAATACATTCTTCCAGTGCTCTCAATGGGTTCCCAGCAGAGCCCTTGAGCCTTCTTTTCTCCCCCTCCCTCAATCACCCCATTTCTTACCCCAGGTCCGAACTCGAGAAGCATTCTGCCAATCTCCCCAGCAGGGGTGGCCAGGCTGTGAAATGCACAAACAGATGCAGTTAGCATGAGTTACTGACCCTTGCACTGCAAATGAGGCAGACGATACAGATCAAGGTTCGCAGACAGAGATAATGATTTTTTTTATTAGACGTCTTCATCCCGAACCAGTGGCGTGGCGCTGGGTCGACCAGCAGCGCACCGCCAGTGTCGGTTAATGATAATCTATATTTATAAAACGATAGTCCATCAAAGTGGGATGAATATTTTAGAAGCCGCGGACAAATCAAATTGTCTTTGTCAAATGGGCCCGTGCTCCGGCACTGAGCGTGTTTTATGGCTCTTTCTGGGGTGAGAAGCGAAGGGTTCCTCTCGCTGGCTAGAGTGCTGCCTTCCTCACTGAGGCTGGGAGATGAGATCTGTGTCTCCACTATTTTTAAAAACCCAATGAGCTGTGGAGATTGACATTAGCGCCAGAGAACTGTACTTTGTTTGATGAAGTTAAAAAAGAATGTATGAAATGACATAGCAGCATCTTTTGTGGGAAAGAGTCCATTTACACTTAAAGAAACAAATTTGTTCCTTTGGAAGTCTCAGGAGGGAAGGAGAGAGGAGACAGGCTGAGGCCATGGATTTCAGAGAGGAGATGGAGCAGATGGGCAGGGGGAGAGTAAGAGGAAAAGGCAGAGGAGGATGTGGAGAGGTGTCCTGGGCCTGGACTTGACCTTCAGAGGAAACAGAGCTACTGTGCCAGAACCGCTTTCCCCAGAGTCAAGAACTCTTGTTCTATTACAAAACCAGCTATACGAACTTGGGCAAGTCATGTCCCTTTTCTGAGCCTCAGTTTCCCTATCTTTCCAATGAGGGGAGAAATAGCTCCTCCATGGGCCATTGTGAAGACTTGGTGGCCCAACCTGAGTAAAGCGCTTCATGGTCACCCACGCATAGTTAGGGCTTCAGGGAATGTTACTTCCTTTCCTCTGTCCCACCTAGCAGGAACCCAGACACCACCCTGCTAAATCTGAGCTCTGGCCACCACCTACCCAGGACAATATTTATGAAAGTAACAGCCATTGTTCACCAAGGGCTTTTCATGTGCCAGGCGCTGTGCTAGGCACTTTACACGCATTATTTAATCTTTTCGAGACTGTAGCAACGTTGTCCAACAGAAATATAATGTGGGCCACATATATAGCTTTTAAAATGTAAAAATAGGTAAAATTACTTTTAATAATATATTGTATGTAGCCCAATAAAACAAAAATGTCATTTCAATATGGACTCAATATTAAAAGTATTGACCAGGTATTGGCCGGGCGCAGTGGCTCACGCCTGTAATCCCAGCACTTTGGGAGGCCAAGGCGCGTGGATCACAAGGTCAGGAGATCAAGACCATCCTGGTTAACACAGTGAAATTCTGTCTCTACTAAAAAATACAAAAAATTAGCCAGGCATGGTGGCAGGTGCCTGTGGTCCCAGCTACTCGGGAGGCTGAGGCAGGAGAATGGCGTGAACCTGGGAGGCGGATTTTGCAGTAAGCCGAGATCACGCCACTGCACTCCAGCCTGGGTGAAGAGTGAGACTCCATCTCAAAAAAAAAAAAAAAAAAAAAAAAGGTATTGACCAGGTATTTAACTTTTTTTTCATACACGTGTTGCCTTTACACATACAGAGCCTCTCAGTTCCCACCCGCCACGTTTCAAGCGCTCAATAGCCTCTTGTGGCCAGTGTCTGCTGTATTTGACAGCACAGATATAGACCAGTTCCGTCATTGTAAAAAGTACTGTGGGAGAATGAAGCTCTAGAAGATAGATAGAATTATTATCTCTACTTTCCGATGTGGAAAGAAACTCAGTGAGGCCCTAGGTCACACAGCTGGTAAGTGGCAGATCCAGGAAGCTGGGTGTGACTGTCACCACAGCTCACGTCCTTCTTAGCTACACAGTCTCCTGAAAACCCTGGTTTCTCTCTGCGTCCCCCAGGGCCCTGGGGCTGGCCAAATGACCTCTGACCTCAACTCATTAGGACAACCTAACCCCTGAGAAGTCTAGAGACATAGCAGAAAGTCTATGTCTCTCAGCAATCTATTGCTGCATCACAAAGCACCCCAAAACTTAGTGGCTTAAAACAACCAAGCCTATTTGTTATGATTCTGTAGGTCATGGGGATGGGTCATCCCTGTTCCACGTGGTATTGACTAGGGTGGCTTGACAGGGGCTTAAGGGGCCCAGGCTGGCCTCTCTCACACAGACGCAGCTGGCATGGTTCAAATATCTGTGTGCTGCCTGGGACAACTGGGTCCCTTTACCTATGATGTTGCCCGGAGCCTCAGTTTTCACTCTCCTGGCCTCTATCTCCACGTGGCCGCTCCTCCCGCAGGGTGACCTGGACTGATTTACACGGCAATTTGTTTTTCTCTGAGCTGATGAGGAAGCTACAAGGTCCCTTCAGGTCTGAGCTCAGTAATCTCAAGACATCCCTCCTGCCACATTCCATTGGTCAAATCAAGTCAGGCAGCCCAGATTCAAGGATACAGGGAAAAAGACCCCACCTGTTGAAGGGAGGAAGGCGTGTGCAAGCAGGGATGGGAGGAAATGTTGGAGGCCATCTTTGCAGAGAAACTCTCACAGAATGAGTCTCTGGGCCATGGAGACAGGGGCTGGAGTTGGGGGCTTCTTGGCCCAGCCTCACTCACTCTTGCTGATCCTCAGAGCACCTTGCCCTGTGTCAGACAATTTGCTGACATGGGCAGAGAAGCTTTCCTGGATGAAGTGTCACAGCAGGCTGAGAAAGGGCAGGGACACGGGAGGGAGGTGGTTTGCTAGGCTCCTCCCTCAGGGAGTCCAGAGACAGCATGAGTCTGAGGGCCACCTCAGACAGTGACAGGAATGCAGAGCATTCTGGAACCTTAGGACTCCACAAAGACCAACCAATAAACCTTTCAAAGTCAAAATCAGTCTGGGAGCTAAAGCAACTGAGAAAGAGGCAGCTGGAGGTAAGATGGCCCATCCTGGGAGACAGACCCCAGAGGACAGAGCAGGCGGAAGGGGTTTCAAAGTGGAAACTTTGAAGAGAGTACTGGGGTCCAGGAAAAGAAAGTCAAGGATGCCTGGAAACAAGGCATTGGACCAAGACGTGGAACCCAGGACACAGCCATTGGAAGGTCCACCATGATCCTTGGCCTCGAGAGAGAAATATTCTTAATGAATACCTAAAGCTTTCTTGTTGTTTTCTGTCAAAAATGCAGTTGAATGTAATCGTTTCCATTTCAACTCATTCCATCCCTCAATATGGTGCCTTCTGAGCCCAGCATTGCCCACTTCTAGCAAGATGAGCCTGAGATTTGAGGACACTGAGATGCAGGGGGGGACCCTCCGAAACCAGAAGCAACCTCTGTGTCCAGACCACCTTTCGGACCTGGGGGCTTGAGGCCAGGCACGGTGGCTCATGCCTATAATCTCAACACTCTGGGAGGCCAAGATGGGTGGATCACTTGAGGCCAGGAGTTCAAGACTAGCTTGGTCAACATAGTGAAACTCTGTCTCTAATAAAATAGAAAAAATTAACTGGGCATGGTGGCGCACACCTGTAATCCCAGCTGTCTGGGAGGCTGAAGCACGAGAATAGCTTGAACCCAGGAGGCAGAGGTTGCAGTGAGCCAAGATCATGCCTCTGCACTCCAGCCTGGGTGACAGAGTAAGAATTTTGTCAAAAAAAAAAGACCTGGGGGCTTGAGTGGGGAACTCAGCCCAGACAAGCAGTGCCCAACCAGTGCGTAGAGTTCTGGACCTCACACAGAGCCTGTTTTCTGCCTCTCACTCCACACATGCCCCAGCTGCCCCTCTCACTGAGCAGCCTGGTCCCTACCCTTAGAGTCACCTGATAGCCAGATCCATCCACTCTTGACCACAGCCTTCTTGACTTTGGGTTTCTAAGTCCACAGACCCCCGGGAGGCTCCTGGTTCTTATGGGGCGCCCCATCTGGACTCCAAGCCAGCTTCTTTCCCTGGCTCCTGGCCTCTCCCTCTCTCCCAGGGCCTTGACTATGACCCTATGGTTTTCAGAGTTGGCCACACTCACCACCCAGTGCCTTTAACTTAAAAGTCCCCACCCTGTTCATACACCACACACGCACACACGCACACACACCCTACAATGGGAACCCTAACTTTCTGTTCCATGCCTGGGGCGGGATTGTGGTTATGAGGATGGCTATTGGTGTAACTAGACCTAAGTTCAAATCCCAGCTCATCTTTTTATTTTCCTGTGGCACCTATGCCAACTGCTGACCCTCCCAAAGGCTCTGCTTCCCAATCTGTACCCTGGGAGGTAGTGAGGACAAAGGCAGAACCAGTGCTCAGAAAAGTGCCTGGTGTACAGTAAGTCTCAGCAAATGCTGGTCATTTCCACAGAACTCCTCACACTTGGTTCAAGAGGAACTTCTTGGAAGTTTAGAAAAGTTACTAGAAAGTATCTCAGCAGGGCAATGTCTACCTGGAACAGGTGGGTGGTCAGTAAAGAAAACAATGAATGGCCGGGCGGGTGGCTCACACCTGCAATCCCTGCACTTTGGGAGGCTGAGGCAGGCAGATCATTTGAGGTCAGGAGTTTGAGACCAGTGTGGCCAACGTGGCAAAACCCCATCTCTACTAAAAATACACAAATTAGCTCGGTGTGGTGGCATGCGCCTGTAATCCCAGCTACTCAGGAGGGTGAGGCAGGAGAATCACTTGAATGTGGGAGGCAGAGATTGCAGTGAGCCAAAATCACGCCACTGCACTCCAGCCTGGGCGACAGAGCATGACTCTGTCAATAAATAAATAAATAAATACATAAATATCAAGATCCTTGGAAATGTATAAAGTCCTTTCATTAGGAAATTGGAAGGCAGAGGGGGCAGCCTACGCATCCCAAATATTCCCTGTCAAGTTGCGATATCAGGAAGCAGGAGTTACTGACTTGTTCTGTTTTTTAATTTTTTTATACTTTAACTCAAGTTCATTATTGAAAACTTAAAATTTCTATTTTTATCGGAGAAAATTTTACTGTTCAAAATTATACAAAAATAGAGAACGCAATTTAATCAGCCCCATCTACCCATCACCCAGCCTCAACAATTCCCAATTCACAAGCAATCTTATTTCTAACTATAACTTCCGCTCCTGGTTCCTAGATAATTTTGAATCAAATATCAGACTTCCTATCAACTCATTTGTTATTTCAGGTGTATCTACAAAATTCTTTAAAAATCTCAAAATGCCATTATCACACCTAAAAAATTAATAATAATTCTTTCTTGTCATAAAATCCAGTTAAAGTTTATATTCACCAAATTGCCCTGTAATTTTTTCTTACAGTTTTTTTAAATTAAAATCCAAATAGTCCAGCCACAGTGGCTCATGCCTGTAATCCCGACACTTTGGGAGGCCAAGGCAGATGGATTGTCTGAACTCAGAAATTCCAGACTAGCCTGTGCAACATGGTGAAACCCCATCTCTATGAAAAAGACAAAATTTATTTTGTATTTTGTATAATTTTGTATTATTTTGTATAATTTGTACAAAAATTATTTTGGTGTGGTGGCGTGCATCTGTAGTCCCAGCTATTTGGGAGGCTGAAATGGGAGGATTGCTTGAGCCTAGGAGGTCGAGGCTGCAGTAAGCTGTGACTGTGCCACTGCACTCCATCCTGGATAGCAAAGCCAGACCCTGTCTCAAAAACAAAAACAAAAAAATAAAATCCAAATAAAGTCCATTTGCAAAGTTGCAATTGATAGGTATGATCTCTTTTAATTTATATATTCTGCTCCACTCTTCTGTTTTCTTTGAATGTTTTATTGAAGAAACCAGATCATATTTCCTGTAGAATATCCACTAGTCTGGACTCTGCTGATTACATCCCCATGGTATTTTTTAGGATGTTCCTCCATCTACTATGTTTCCTATAAGTTGGTAGTTGATCTAGGGTCTTGGTCAGATTTTATGGTATTATTTTTTCAGCACTACTCCATAAGGGCTGTTGCACACTTTCATCAAGAGATAATGTCTGGTTATCTTTTATTTTTTTGAGACAAGATCTCACTCTGTCACCCACGATGGAGTGCGGTGGCATGATCATGGCTCACCACAGCCTTGACCTCCCAGGCTCAGGTGATCCTCCCACCTCAGCCTCCTGAGTAGGTGGGGCTACAGACACACACCACCATGCCCAGCTAATTTTTGTATTTTTTGTAGAGACAGGGTCTCACTATGTGCCCAGGCTGGTCTCAAACTCCTGGGATCAAGTGATCCTCCTGTCTTGGCCTCCCAAAGTGCTAGGATTACAGGCATGAACCACCAAGCCCAGTTGCCTTTATTTTCTTTTAGGGATGTTTGAAGCTCATTGCCTAGACTATTTATTTCATTAGAGATTGTGAAATAGTTATATTCTAATTTGTAACTCCCTCCTCATTTATTAGCTGGATAACATCTATAAAGAGAAATTTCCCATCATCAATTAATTGGTAACCTGAAGTAAAGTTCATATGTTAATGGCAGCATGAGCACTTTATTTTTTCTCTGTATTTACCTCTTCTCAAAATAATCCAATGGCTCTCGAACATCCTCCAAAGATGACCTATGAGGATTGGTTTGGTTTGGTTTAATTTAGTATCATTGTAAACTCATGGATTTAAACATATTTGATGTGCTTTAATCCATTGCAGCTATTATCCTTGTGTTCCAATCATTAGCCATGGACCCTTTTTCAAGTTTGCTTCTGAGTCTTTGTATCTACAATCTTGGAAGTCTTTGATATATCTTTGCTTTCTAGAAAGACAAGACATTCCAGGCTTACCTTGTACCTTTCCTACCTTAGATCTCAAATCAGTCATTTCTCCAAGGAATCCTGGTTTCTAGGGGAAAAATTGTATTTAGAAACCATAATCCGAGTACTGGGAGTGCTCACTGCTACTGGATTGTTCACTGTTTTTACTGCTTTTCAGTAGGCAGAGATAGGCAATGTGTCTTCTCTTTAAACATTTTTAGATAAAATACATTATGAATTTATACTACTTCCAACTCAAATTCAGAGTTTTCATTTAACTTTATAGAACTTATATCTGTATATCCTTTTTTTCCATGCAAAAAAAATCCTAGTCCTCAATGACACTAACACAATTACTGATTTATTTTATTTCATGCTATGCACACCACAGTCTTAGAATGACAGGACCAACACTTCACCAACAATGTGATTATGGAAATTAGCTTAGGGTTGTTTTTATAGTTCCTTTTACTTTTCGTGTATACACCACTGGTAAAGTAAAGCCAGATTCCTGTATTGTAAAGTCACTTGGGATAGTTGCTCTTTTTGTGATTATGTCACCAATGGTCACACATTTAGGTTGAGCCTGGAAGGAGGCGGTTGCAGTAAGCCATGATCACGCCACTGCACTCCAGCCTGGGCAACAGAGCAAGACTCTATCTCAAAAAAGAAAAAAGAGGCCCCAAACATCTCAGATACCATCAATCTAAGGACAGATGTGGCCCTGTTAATACAAATTCCCAGTTAGAATGTCACTGAGCACCCACCTGTCATTGTAGGATTCCAGCCAACACCATAAATACACACCAGAGTGCTAACAAAGAACACATGTGTAGTGTGTATCAGGCACTCTATTAGCACTTTACAAACATTAACTAATTTAATTCTCACAGTAGCCCCCAGAGGTAGGTATCCTTAACACCTCATCTTGCAGAAGAGGAAGTGAGGTGCAGAATGGTGAGAAAACTTGTCTAAGGCTGCAAAGCCAGGAAGTGGCAGAGCCAGGAGCAGAACCTGGGCAGGCTAGTTCCAGGATCCACAGACCTGACCACTAGGCTTGCCTGCCTCAAAGGTGAGCCCGCAGGGGTGCCCCCACTGTGTGGGATGCAGTTCTCTTGGAATTTCAGCCTCCTCACCTCCCTGTGCACAGGAGGAGTCTGTATCATGCTTCCTCCACTGCCCGCCCCGGGCACTGCCTCCAGGATGAAGTCACTGCTCCAGGGCACAGCATCCTCTGCTATGGCAGGTTCCAGAAGGTGGGCACTGCCCTGGGGTCTACAGTGAGGACAGAGAGGGTGGCCTGCCCCCTCCCACATGGTGGCAACCACATCCCTGATGCTTCGAAAGCTTCACGGGTGATGCTATTGCACAGTCCTGGGAGTTGAGAGAGGCGGGAGAATGCAACACACCAGGACTTGGAAGGGGAAGAGGACCCAGGAGAGACCACGTGAATCATTACAGGACTTGGTTGGCCTCTAGGGGTGGGGAAAGCCGGAGAAGAAGAATAGCTAACATTGGAGATAGCTGGGGGTATTATACTCACCAGCTCACATAGCCCTCCACATGCTCTGGGGCAGACACTCTTGTGATCCCCATTTCACAGAGGTTAAAACAGAGCACTGGTATTGGAATCATTTGCTGAGGCCACATAGCTAGTGAGGGTCAGACTGGAACATGAGCCCTAAAGTGTCTGGCCTGCAAGTTTATGCCTTGCCCCTGCCTGGGAGAAGGGGAGAGGCTTTCCCTTGTACCACACCATTGGCCGGATGTGGATCCTTGCCTCCAATGCTGTCACTGAGTCCTCCCTCACTGAACATGTATGTACGCTATTCTCCCATCAAGAGGTGGGGGTTGATTCTTCCACCCCCTTGGAATCTCCATTGGTCTGAAACAGCTTTGGCCAATAGAATATGGCAGATGTGGCTGGGCACAGTGGCTCACGCCTGTAATCCCAGCACTTTGGGAGGTCGAGGTGGGCGGATCACGAGGTCAGGAGATCAAGACCACCCTGGCTAACACGGTGAAACCCCATCTCTACTAAAAATACAAAAAATTAGCCAGGTGCAGTGGTAGGCACCTGTAGTCCCAGCTACTCGGGAGACTGAGGCAGGAGAATGGCAAGAGCCCAGGAGGCGGAGCTTCCAGTGAGGCGAGATCACACCACTGCACTCTAGCCTGGGCAACAGAGCGAGACTCCATCTTAAAATAAAATAAAATAAATAAAAAAGAATATGGCAGATGTGATGCCTGGCCAGTCCCAGATCTAGGCTTTAAGAAGACCAGCAGTTCCTAATGAAATCCTTGCTCCAGGGGAGTCAGAATCATGCAGGGAATCTAACTCTATACCCTGAGTCCACCATGTTCTGAGGAAGCCCAAGCTAGCCCCCTGGAGATGCTGCAAACGGAGACACAGAGATGTCTGCCCAGACTATTCAGGGACCAGACATGTCAGTGAAGCAACCACCTCGGACACTCCAGCCCTTGTAGATGCCACACAGAGAAGACCCACAACCCCAGACAGGTGGTCCTAGTCAAGCCATTCCAGCCATCTCTAGCCATCTCCGGCTGAGGTCCCAGATACAATGGACCAGAGAGGGACTACAGCCACTGGGCCCTGCCTGAGCTCCTGACCCTGCAGAATCATGAACATAATACAATGGTGTTGTTTTGTGCCATTTTGGTTTAGGGTAATTGGTTACATAGCCATAGATAACCGGAACAGTGAGGCAGCCGCATCACCAGCCATGCAGCTGGGTGCCGGCTGCCCTAGGAGGCAGTCCCCAAAGGACTGTAGCCCCAGGACCTCATGACAGCGGGAAGCTGAAGCCCCAGTGGCTGTTGAGGGAGGAACTATGCCCAGCGTGTAATTTAATGGCCTCTGGGGAAGGACAGTTGCCTTGGACGGTTTCCTGGGGTGGTTGCCAGGAGGACCTAACCCAGCGTGAGGAACGTGTTCAAAGTTTACATCTCCCTTTTCAGGCTTTCCCAGGGACCAGAATAGAGAAGGCCTCTGGCCAAGGGGCACCCAGTGCTACCCGCCTGGTTTTGGTATGGGTGATGCCTGAAACACTTCCCCAGCACCATTGCAACACTCAACGCCTCTCAGACAAATGCTCAACCCTTTAGGCCCCGAGGCAGCCCCCTCCTCCTGCACAACCACTCTTTTTCCAGGGCCCAGTGGAGGCCTCACACCCTGGTCCAGGAATGTGGGACCCCTCCTCCTGCCATGTCAGAATCCTCCAAGAGACAGAGGCAGACAGAGAGAGACCCCGAGCAAGACAAAGATGTAGAGACAGAGACAGAGATAAAGAAAGACACAAAGAAAGAGACACAGAGAAAAAGAGATACACAGGGAGAGACAGAAACAGAGGGAGAGAGAAGAAGAAAGTCAGAGAGAGAGAGAGGCAGAGGAGACAGAGATACAGAGAAAGAAGAGGGGAAACAGAGCAAATGAAGGAGAGACAAAAGACAGCGAGACAGGCAGAAACAAAAAGGGAAGAAGTGACGAGATAAAGCCAGGGAGATGACAATGACAAAGGCAGGTGAGGCCAAAGGGGGGCTGCTTCATTTTCACCAAACACCCGATTTACCTTCTCCCAGGCCCTGCACCCACATCCTCCTCCGACGCCCCATCTCAGGTCCCCACGGCGAGTCCCAGCTGTCCCTCTGTTTGATCCCAGACTACTCCAGGGTGGACCTGACAAGCTCCCAAACCTGACGGATGTTCCCACTGCCCAGTGCTCATCTCCAAGCCCCTTAAGCCCCAGAGGTGTGGCCTGTCTCCCCAAGAGAAGTTGCCACCCCCAGGAGATCCTAGAAGGCTCTGCCCAGCCTTGAGCTCTCTGCTCTCCAAGGCCAGTCCTACCTGTCACCCAATCCTCCCTCTGCAGCTCCAGCTCTGGGAAAAGGCCCCTGGGGGTGCAGCAGCTTTGGGCTGGGAGAGACAGAGTCACAGCAGGGGCAGCAGGGGACTCAGGCCTCAGGTCAGGAGGGCCCAGAAAGCCGCTTACTAGGAAGGGTCTCCACCTCCCCGCTTTCTTCCCTCCTCTCCTCTCTCCCCCTCCCACTCCATCCAGCCGATGGAGGTATAAAGCCAAGAGAGTGTCCCCTGAGCAGGCTCCATAACTCAGCCAGCCAGCGGAGGCTGATATTTAAATCATAGCTTACTTTGCTTTGTGTGAGGGAATTTATTAGCCTACCACATAAATGTTTTATTCATTAGGCCACGTAAATAATGCATGCCTGTTTCCATGGAGACTTAACCCTTCCGCTCCCAGAGCCCTGGCCTGCCCTGGCCTCCCACCCTTGTAGGATGTTGTCATGCCCCTGGTTCTGAATCTGCACAAAGCAATAAGACCAACCACAAAACACAGTAAGAATCCGCAGCAGTAGTCTTTGTATTGCCTGTAATTTACTAAGCCCTCTACTAGCCTAATGCTGTGCTCAGCAATTTATCCCCAACGCTGTCAGGTGTCACTGTCCTACATGCCACCATCACCCCCATTTTACAGATGAGAAGACTGGAGCTCCAGGAGGAGGAGGCACTTGTCCAGGGTCACACATGGGGCCAGGAGTCACACCAAGTGCAAATGACGCCAAAGCCCGGTTGTTTAGGCTCTGTGTCCCCACTTCCCTACCCACCCCACGGCCCTCTTGAAATGGCAGGAAGTTTCTTAGGGGCACCTCACAGGCAGGAATTCTCCCCAACCCAGTCTTCCTCTGCCACATTAGCTGGTCTCTCTCTGCAGCCCGCAGAATCCCAGCCGTGAAACGCTGAAGTTGCAGGGATCACCCAGATCAAGCCCCAGGAACCGAGGTGTGAACTGATGCCCAGAGTGGCACAGAGAGACTTGCCCAAAGTCACACCACGAGTCCCAGCAGACCAACCCCGGAACCTCAGGTCCCCCTCATGCCCTGAGCTGCCTCTTCTAGAACCTTCTGTGGTCCATAGGTAATAATGCTGGCCCCCACCCCTCACCCCACTTTGCAGACTCTGGAGCACTGAGGTGAAGAGCCTGGCCTGGGGTCATCAGCCAATTGGCAACGGGCACGTGTGGGGAGGCCCGGGCAGGCCCCCATTCCTCCCAGTCACATCTCACTGCTCTGCTCAGTGAGCATGGTGGCACGCAGGCCACCTCTGCCACTGTGGCTGCTTGTTAGGCAGCTTCCTCCAGATCCTGCTTGGCCCCCGGATGACAGCAGTGTGCAGAGGCCACCACGGCTCCCATGACCAGGGTCAGGGGCATCCTGGCCCCCTCCACCGGCTTTCTCAGTCTTTGAAAACAGAAAAATCATGGGTGAACCCAGAGCTGCTCGTGGAGAAATGCCCAACCACCCTGGTGTCTGCAAAGCACACCTTAAACATCACCTTTGGCCACTGCCTCCCAGCTCTCCCGGCTCTCCCGGCTCTCTGGCAGTCCTCTCCCCAGATGTGGCCTAAAAGCCTCCCTGACTGACTACGGAGGCCACAAGAGCCTGGAGCATGCCCAGGACTATGTTAAGCCCTTGACTCCCTGCTGTCATCTCACAGCAGCCGTAGGAGGGCCACCTGGTTGACGTCATTTTCAGAGGAGGAACTTGTGTCTCAGAGAGGTGGAGAAACCTGTTGGGGCCACATAGTTGGCAAATAGCTCTTAACACAGGTCAGAGTGTCTTTCTGTTCTCCTTGCAGCCCTTGACTGCTGCTCCCAGAGGGCAGGCCACGGGCTGCTGCTGGTGCCTACATGCCATTGCATTACTATTGGGGATGTTGTATTCCTCTTAACTGTCTGCAGACCTGCTCAAGTGAAGAAGAAAGAAGACAGTCTCTGGTGCTGGCTTGTCCAACACCTCATCAACATCCCAAATCACCCTTTTTTTTTTGAGACAGGGTCTGGCTCTGTCATCTTGGCGGGAGTACAGTGGCAAATCATAGCTCATTGCAGCCTTGAACTCCCAGACTCAAGTGATCCTCCCACCTCAGCCTCCCAGGTAGCTGGGAATACAGGTGCACGCTACCGTGCCCAGCTAATTTTTTTATTTTTTATTTGCAGAGACTGAGTTTCACTGTGTTGTACGGGCTGGTCTTGAACTCCTGGCCTAAAGTGATCCTCCTGCCTTGGCCTCCCAAATCACCCTTGTTAACAAAGATTGTAGGTCCTGGGCTTGGAGCCCTCTGCAGGATGCAGACGTGGAATTTATTAACCTCACTGCATTTTCAT
The DNA here is from genome assembly GCF_028878055.3 of Symphalangus syndactylus. Classification (NCBI taxonomy): domain Eukaryota; kingdom Metazoa; phylum Chordata; class Mammalia; order Primates; family Hylobatidae; genus Symphalangus; species Symphalangus syndactylus. The sequence continues at coordinate 18,727,958 of NC_072425.2, forward strand.
TGTATTTATTTTTATAGTTGCCTCCACCTATAGCAATAACGCTGGTTTCTCCCTTACTAACAATAATGATGACAACATAGCTAAGACATGTACAGCGCTTACAACAGGTCTGGTGTTGTTCTGATCTTTGCGTATTTTAATTTCACCTAATCTTTGGAAACCCTGTGGAGTCAGATCATTATTATTCTTGCTGCAAAAAGAAGGAAACTGAGGCTCAGAGTGGTTGGTACTGACCCCAACGTCACACAGCGGGTGCTGCAGCCACAACTGGAATCTTTCACAACCATAGTGTCTCCCATGGGAGGTAAATTTTCCTTTTAAAATAAATGTTTGTAAAAAAAAATAAGGTCCATTTCTCATGTGTGCTAATGATCATGTGAAGAGTACATGGATGATCAAAAATCCTGAAGGCGACGCCTGAGTGCCGAGTTTGTCAATGCTAAGCTGGGGTGCTCTCGGGTCTGCCTGGGAGTACCTGTGACATTATCTGACCATAGACCCCACCCCTTGTGCTTGGAGCCAATGAGAACAAAGGCCGAGTTGGACGTACAGCATAGGCCCCACCCCTAGGCTTGGAGCCAATGAGAAGGAAGCTTCTGTTCTCACAAGGATGGGGCCAGGGAGTGGTCGCCTATACTCATTGGATCCGCAGAGGGCCAAGGGGAGCCGTGCCTGGCGGGCGTCATCACAAGGACTCCCCACAGCTCCCCACAGCTCACCATAGCTGGGTAGTATCATTGTCCCCATTTTACACAGGAATGAATTGAAGCATCTGCAGGTCAAGAACCTCACGCTCCCGGCTGGGCGCAGTGGCTCACGCCTGTAATTCCAGCACTTTGGGAGGCCGAGGCAGGCGGATCGCCTGAGCTCAGGAGTTCAAGACCACCCTGGGCAACATGGAGAAACCCCATCTCTACTAAAATACAAAAGAGTAGCTGGACGTGGTGGCACATGCCTGTAGTCCCAGCTACTGGGGAGCGTGAGGCACAAGAATCGCTTGAGCCCAGGAGGCAGAGGCTGCAGTGAACCAAGATTGCGCCACTGCCCTCCAGCTTGGGTGACAGAGCGAGACTCCATCTTAAAACAAAACAAAACAAAACAAAAACAAAACAAAACAAAGCAAAAAGAGCCTCACTCTCCCTCTGCAGCCAGTGGGGCCCAGAGCCAGGATTTGAAACCTGGTAGTCCGGCTTCAGAGCCCGTAGCGCTTAACAACTGTGCTCTATGATTCCAGTCCAAAAGCCAGTATCATCTGGTGGGGTGTGGTGGCTCACACCTATAATACTGGCACTTTGGGAGGCCGAGGCAGGAGGATCACTTGAGGCTGGGAGTGTGAGACCAGCTTGGGCAACATAGCAAGACCCCATCTCTAAAATACAAAATGAGCCAGGACTGGTGGTGCACACCTGTGGCCCTGGCTATTCGGAGGCTGAGGCAGAAGGATGGCTTGAACCTAGGAATTTGAGGCTTCAGTGAACGATGATTGCACCACTGCACTCCAGCCTGGTGACAGAACAAGACCCTGTCTCTAAAAAACGTTTTTTAAATAAAAATAAAATGATTTTTTAAAAAATAACATCATCTGAGTCCCCTAGATACAGCCGTGCCTGTAGCTAACTAAATCTACCCCTGAACTTTTCCTGAAATCCAGCTGATAAATTTCCCATTTTTGCTTAATCATCGAGAAATGGAGGAAGGGCATTTTTACCTACAAAGGACGGGATGATGGTGTCCCTTCCTCCCTTCGCTGAGAAACATCAGCTCAGTGGATTCTGCACACAGGTTCAGTCTAAGACTCAGTGTCCCCAAGTGACAGGCAAGGCAAATGTGTCAGTGTTGGGACTAAGTGAGGGGCGTGAGGCACCCTCAGGTGCTGACTGTATACTCGCAACACCCTGATGGCAAGCAACTCTTTATATTTTGTGTCCAACGGGCCACACTCCCCTCACCCAGCCCCAGCCCTGCTATGTGGACATGTGCCACAGGCATCATCCTGGCATCTTTTCTTCAGGCACCGGTGACCAGGAAGGCATGGTTCCATCTAACCTGCATACCTGTACCCTGTGACCCCCAGAACTCCACAGTGGTGGGCACCAGTGGGTCGTTTCCACAGACGTCACCCATATTTTCCTGGCATGCTTCCTCCACCCCCACAAAAGCACACCAGCACAGGACCTCCTCCTGGTAGCTCTGGGATTCCCCTAGGATGGAGACCACCTGCAACATTCTCCTGTCCCACCATTTTGAAGTCTGTGTCCCTTGCCTCTGATACCAACAAGGCTGCCAGCCTTCCTTGCACCAAAGGACTCCCGAGTTGTCTGCAGCCCTCAATGAGCTGAAGTCGCTGGGTGGGTGCAACCCGGGGAGAAAGCAGCTCTCTCTAGGCCCCCAGCAGCTCCGCCACTGCCCCCAGTCACCAGCATCCCCACGAAAGTGGTCCTCAGCTCCTGCCCAGACAGTACCTCTCCACGGCTCAGATGTGAGTCCGTGGGTCCAGGAGGTGCCAGACATATTCTTGCCCTTCACCCTCCACCCTTCACAATGTCCTCCTTGCCTTCGAGGTTACTGACACAGACCCTGATGCTTCAGACACGCCCAGGAGTGCCCAAACCCCCTGCACACTCACACACCATTTACTGAAGGCTCCAGGCTCTGTTCCAGGCACGGCAACTCCTGGGAACAAAATAGCACTCTTCCCACTTTCCAGAGGAGAAAACCTGTCAGAAAGGGCTGAGAACTTGCCCCAGGTCACACAGCTGCTAAGGGAAGGAACCCCGATGGGATCCAGATGTGACACTACAGCACTCCACTGTTGCCGAGAATGAAGACCATCTGACTCCATTGTTCCCTTCTTCATTCGCCTTTTCACCTCCAAGACTGGTGGTGAAAAGCCACACTCTTCTCCCCAGGGAGTGGGGGCATCCCCGCAGCCCTGAGAGCCAGCAGAGTCCAGGTCCTCCCAGAGCTCAGGTGATCATTAAACCCCTGCCCTGAATCTTCTTGCTACACAGACACACACACACACACACACACACACACACACACACACACACAAACACGTCCCTCCAATTCTTCTGCCCACTCTCACAGGCTCCCTCAGCCTGCATTTTCCCACCAGCTTAATTCTGGTCTCTGGCCCAAGTCCTCAGCACCTTTACTGCATTGAGATCACCAGCCCCTGTGGGACCCAACGATGGCTCAGACTCCCAGAGCAGGTCACCAGTCCCACCTCTCAATCTCCCTGTGCATCCCTGATCCAGGGTCCCTGTCAGCTTCAGGGACTTTACAAGTTCAGCCCCCACAAGGCTCTGACCCAACCCTGGATAGGGTAGAAGGTGGATCTGAGGACACCGAGGGTCAGAGGTACTTTGATCTGTGGAAGGGGACGTCCTGAACCCTTCCCTTCCCTGCTGTGTCTGCCCCATTGACATCCCAGGTCTCTGCCTCAGTTTCCCTGCCCAGCCCTGCAGCCTCCTACTGGGAATGGCACCCTTTCCTTTCCTGGTAAGGCCAGAAGCTCAGATCCCCAGGAAGGGCTCAGTGGGCATTGCTGAACGGAAAGGAAGGGAACTGGGCTGAGTCCCTGCCTCGGCACTTCCTCCCTCCTTGGATAGTTGTACTGGCTCAAAGCTAGCCAGAGTCCCCATCACCTCGGGGACCTGCTGACTGGTCCTTGGCCACACCCTCAGGGCTCCCTCAGACCCATCTCACGCAACCTGATGCCTGATGATCCCCATTAATGGACACAGCCCCTCCTCCTCAAATGAACTCTGATCCCTCCCGCCTCCAGGCTTCAGCACACATGGTTCCCCCAACCCAGAATACTCGGCCCAATCCTCCCTTGCCCATTAGCCTGGTTCTCTCTTAATCTCTCAGATCCCCGCTAAATTCCCTGATCCTGCAATCAAAATCCAGCCTCCCTATGATATTACATACACTTAAGCTCCTTGTTTTGTTTTGTTTGAAACAGGGTCTCACTCTGTCACCCAGGCTGGAGTGCAGTGGCACAATCACCGCTCACTGCATCCTCCACCTCCCAGGCTCAAGCAATCCTCCCACCTCAGCCTCCTGAGTAGCTGGGACCCCAGGTGCGCACCACCATGCTTGGCTAATTTTCTTATTATTTGTAGAGATAAGCTCTCTCTCTGCTGGCCAGGCTGCTCTCACACTCCTGGGCTCAAGCAATCCTCCCACCTTGGCCTCCCAAAGTGCTGGGATTACAGACATGCACCACTGCACCTTGCCTGGACTTTTTAAAAAAAATAGTGTTATCACTATTTACCAGGACTGATTGTTTAATTAACGACTTACTCCATGAAGCCATCCTCTATGCAGGTTGCGATTCCTGACACACGTTGGATCTCTAGTAAATATCTGAGGAATGAGTGAGTGAGTTACCACCCAAGAGGCCCCACTCCTAGGAACAACCTTTGAGTGACTATACCCCAAAATCACCCCAAGAGACACACCAGAAATACTTGGGCCAAGGTCTTTGGTAAGGCCATCGCACCTGTGTGGTGACTTTTCCGAGCCAGCAGGGGCAGCTGCATCCCAGCCCTGGGGCTTATGGTTCTGACCAGCACTCCTGAGATGGGATGCAGGCCCCACTGCTGAGATGGTTCTTGGGGTGGTAGTTACTCCCTGGCATTCCTAACCCAGGCTCTATGTGGACCCAGCCCCTGCTTCCCAAGGTGCCAAGGTTGCTTCTTTGTACTGTACCTCCTAAGTCCCTCCCTCCCTCTCCAGCAGGGCATGCTCAGGGCCTCAGGGACCCTCTTAGAAGGTGGTGTGTGTTGAATTGTGTATCCCAAAAAGACATGTTGGGCTGGGTGCAGTGGCTCACACTTGTAATCCAAGCACTTTGGGAGGCTGAGGCGGGCAGATCACTTGGGGCCAGGAGTTTTGAGACCAGCCTGGCCAAAATTGTGAAACCCCATCTCTACTGAAAAATAGAAATAATAAGCCAAGCATGGTGGTGCACACTTGTAATACCAAGTACTTGGGAGGCTGAGGCACAAGAATTGCTTGATCCCAGGAGGCAGAGGTTGCAGTGAGCCGAGATCATGCCATTGCACTATAGCCCAGCCTGGGCGACAGAGTGAGACTGTCCAAAACAAAACAAACAGACCTGTTGAAGTGTCAAAATCCGGTACTTGTGAATGTGACTTTATTTGGAAATAGGGTCTTTGCAGAGGTAATCAAGTTAAGATGAGGCCACACTGAAGTAGGGTGGGCCCTTCATCCAATTTGTTTATGTCATCATAAACAAAAGAAAGAGAAACAAACAGAGAGAAGGCCAGATGATGACAGAGGCAGAGTGCAGGCCAACAAACTCCAAGGGCTGACAGCCAGCACCAGAAGAAGCTAAGAGGCCAAGGTCTATCCACAGTCTCTCAGGGAGTGTGGCCCCATTGACACCTTGAGTTCAGACGTGTAGATCCCAGAACTGTGAGAGGACAACTCTCTGCTGTCTGAAGCCACCAACTTTGTAGTGAGTTGTCATGGCAGCCCTAGGCAATGAATGCTGAGGGTTTCCTGGCCCTGTGGGTCATGGTCAGATGCCTAATGTGGAGAAAGGGCCTGGACTTTGCTGGGACCCGGGCTTGCAAGCCACTTTCCACTAGGGGATGGCACAGGGTGCTGGTCACATATGCATTGGAGGGGTAGCACAGCAGCACACAGGCCAGAAGGCTGTCTGGGTGCAGGGCTGCTGGGGAAGCAGGTCCTCACAGAGCAAGGAGGGATGGTCTGCCGCACGTCTGTGGACCACCAGTCCTGTTTCTCCAGTGACCCCCCCATCTAGAAGGGACCCCAGTTTCTCCTCCCATAGCCTCCTGCTCATCATCTCACAGAAGCCTTCAGCCCTTGGACAAGCTACCAGCCAAACAGCAGAGAAATCTCCAAGAGGTGTGTTTCTGGAAATGGGAGGGCATGACTCAAGCTTTAGACAAAAGGATTATTTCCAGTAATACTAACTACGCCTACTGAGCATCTCCCCTGTGGCAGGCACTTGGCAGGCATTATCTGAGCTCATGTTCTTGTGGAAGAGTGGGTATCAACTCCCCGCTTTATACATGAGCAAGCAGGAACTCAGAAGAAATTGGCCCAAGTTTCCCTAGCTGATTTTGATAGAATCAGAGTTTGAGTCTAGGCCTTTCTGACTCCAAAGCCCATCATCATGAGTATCCAGCCTCCCCATGGATGAGCAGGATACGCCAAGAGAGACACTTTGGTCTTGGACACCCAAAGAATGGAGGAGACACTTGTGAAGACACACAAACTGGGATATGTCAGTAACTTGGGATGAGATATGGACAATGGGGCTATACCCAGGAGGGTGTGGCATGGATCAGGAGCAGGGCTGCCTGTTTATCTCAGTCCCTGCTGGTTCCAGGCTCTCACAGCTGCCCCTGGGGCTCCACCCTACACAGGCCTAAGCCAGTGAGAGCCCAGCCCAGTGGCCGATCCAGAGTCCTTCATGCCTGGGGTAATGTTGGGAATGTATGGCTGCTCCATGAAACTCATGCCCCATTCCTGGGTGTACCATGAGCTTCAACTTGAAGCCTCCAGGCTTGACCCTCATTGACACCCCAGTTGGCCATGCTGGTCTCCTCCTGGGATCTTAGGCTAGCACCTGCCCAGCTTGTTATATCCCCAACCCCTCTGGTCAAGGCCTGAGGCTGACTGCTTCTGGCATCCACCCAGGGCTCTTTGGTCTTTGCATCAGACTCTCTATGACCCTGAACATAGCAGACAACTCTAGAAGTGTCTGTCAGCCCATATTCTAAGAGTTTTCCTTCTAGGGATGGTTCTATGCTTTGAATGTTCCCTCCAAAACTCATGTTGAAATTTAATTGCCATTGTAACAGTATTAGAGGTGGGGCCTTTAAGAGGTGATTAGGCCATGGGGGCTCTGCCCTCATGAGTGGATTAATGCCATTATTGTGGGAGTGGATTAGTTATGATGGGAATTCAGCCCCATTTATGTCTCTCTGTCTCTCGCATAAGCGCTTTCTCACTATGTGATGCCTCCTGCCATGTTATGACACAGCAAGAAGGCCCTCACCAGATGCAGCCTCTCAAACTTGGACTTCCTGGCTTCTAGAACATGAGCCAAATAAATCTCTTTTCTTTATAAATTTCCCAGTCTGTTGTATTCTTTTATAGCAGTAGAAAACAAACTAAGACAGATGGGTGTGGTAGCCACATTCAAGAGATAGCATTGTTCAGTGGTCAGGCACAGGCATGTTAGGACCAAACTACTGGGTTTTAAGTCAGCTCAGCCACACACTGGCTGTGTGACCATGGGCATGTTACTTCAATTCTCTCGTGCCTCACCTACAGAGTGAGGCTGATAAGGGTAGTGCCTATATCATACAAGCATTGTGTGATGATGAGGAATTAAACATGCAAAGCACTTAAAATAGTGCATTCTAAGAGCTTAGTAAATGTTGGCTGTTATCATTACCATCATCATAACTTTCACATGTTCTTGTCATCAATATTATTATTCTGATGTGACTCCATCCATTGCTGATTGGACCAAAAAGGTACAGCCTGGGCCACCTATGTTCTCAGGCTTAAGAACGTGGAATTTGTGCCCAGGACCAAAGAGCACTAATCAGTCTAGGCTTGTCCTGATGACAGGAAAACACAGAGTCCATAAGGTGACCCTGTGTGTCCGCAGGCATGGGGGAGCAGGGAGAACCCAAGTGCAGACAGGAGAATGAAATAGAAGCACACAGAGCTACTCAATTGAAAGGCCATTTAGCTCCAGATACAAAGAGAGATGGACGGGGAGGCTTCCCAATGGCTGACTCCATCCTCTCAGCCTGCTGTGCTTGAGGACTATGGCTCATGGGTGACAGGAGAGGCCACAGTTCATCGAGGAGGAGAGATATCCCTCCCCCCACTTCATAGCATCATCTCTCATGCACTGCTAGCTTCCTCAAAGCCCTGTGTCCCAAGAGTCCCAGAGCTCAGTCTCCAGAGGAACCAGCAGAACCTCTGAAATTTTGAGGTCCTGAGGACTAGGTTAGGAGCCCCTCCCTCACTGCTTTCACTTCTGAGGGTCACCAAGTAATCCCAGGAAGCCTCCACATCCTGTCCTTCTAGACCAAAGTAGGGCTCAGCAGAGAGGAGCAAAATTAGCCTGGGTCCCAGATCACAGGGATGAGACCCTGCAAGGTACATAGGCCCAGCCCCTTGTGTTTGGGTAAACTGAGTCTCAGATATCCTACCCAGAGCAAATGCTGTGTCAGGGACCCTGTCTTGGTGAAGGGGGTCTGCAGGTGAGTGCATACCTGCATCTGACTTCCCTCTCCCTTCTCTCATGCCTCTGAATCCAGACACCAAGGACATCCACATGGCCACTAATACTTTTCAGTTCTATCTGATTTTTTTCCAGCATTTCACTTTGCTGATCACTCTCCACTTCTTGAAACACCCTCCCTCTGTGACTCCCATGGCATGATACTTCCCTGTCCTCTTCCCTCCTCCCCAGCTGCCCCTTATCTGCCTCCTTCTGGGACTTTTTCAATGATCAGTTGTCCTCCAGGTGCTGTCTTTGCCACTCTTCTCTCTCCACACCCTCCCTGGATAGTCTCATCCACTCCCTGGCTTTTCCCCCTGTCTGGGTGCCAAGGATACCCAAATCTCTCTCCAGCCCAGACCCTCTCTGGGTCTTCAGCTCAAGAGCCCAACAGCCTTTCTCACAGCCTCCTGGATGTCCATGTATCTCCAAACTCAAATAGCTCAACACTGGGCTCCTCCTTCTCCCTGAAGAAGGACCATCTCACCCTATCTCAGTGAATAATGTCCTCCAACTTCTAGTAGCTTCAGCAATAAACGTCTGGGCTACCTCACTCTCTACTGCAAATAAAGCCCATTAGCTAGTCCTGTCAAGTCCACCTTTTAAGCATCTTTCTCATCTGACCAGTCTTCCCAGCCCTCATCACTGCTGCAGCTCAGATATACATTATTGTTTCCCTGGGGTTGTCTATCAGATGTTGATGCTTAATAAATCTGTAAGTCTAAAATACAAGAACTAGTCCCTACTTGACCAGACTAGGGAACAGCTCAGAGTCTAACTCAAAAATCCAAATCTCAGCCCAGAGCTCAGAAACAGGAGCTCATGTCTAGTCTGGAGCAAAATCCCCTCCCAAGACTCAGAGGATGAAGCCCAGGACTCTGTACTCAGCCTATCTCTCAGTCTAAGGAGTCACATGTGTCTCAACCCCCTCCACCAAGGTCCCTTATTGTATTTTTCTTAAAGAAAAACAAGTGTCGATGGGGAGAGGGTTAACAGTTTATTCTATTTTTTCTGAGTGATTTTATCACTGTCGTTAGAACATTCATTGAAGTAAGTGAGGAATCCATCACAGGCTGACAGCAGTGTGCAGACTAATGGCTGTTAGATGGTAATAATTTTTAATATGATTTTTATTTCACTTAATTTCATATGTGCTTGACAAAAGGTCCCCAGTCACTGGGGAGCAGTGCAGAACTGGGAATATGCTCACAGGAAGGTCTATTAAGCCAGGTGCTGGAAGCATTTCAAAGAAACAACTTTGCCATTCGGAGGAAAGTCGGGAACTTGGTTGGGTGAAAGGAGCTGGTTTCTGGCACGATGTCTGTATCACGCCCCCACAGACACTGGCATATCCACGCCTCGTGGTACCATGAGTCAAAGAGACAGGCACCGAAATGACAGGTATGCCCACAGGCACGCATGCAAACTTGCCAAGACTCATGAACGTAGATGAATCTTATCTTGTCAGAGGACACACAATCACACCCAATAAGTCACACTCCAAGTTTTCAGAGAAATGCATAGTAGGTATAGGATTGTGCACATAAAGATGAAAATTGCAACGGAGAGAGATGGAGAGAGAAGGAGAACACGACTCATTCCTTGACATGTCACACAGTCTCACCCTAGAATTCAGCTCTCTCACTCTCATTCTCTCTCTTTCACACACACACACGCACACACAGAAAGAGAAAGAGGATCACATACAGAGAACATATAGATTTAGCCCCGTACAGAGACACATCTCACACATGTGAGAATAACCACATATAACACATCCGTCAGTCACCAAGACAGACATACACATCCTACCAGGTCTATCCTACAGCCCCTTAATGGATCATGAAGCCCTCCAGGTTTGCTAAAAATTGAGTTTAACCACTAGAGGAAGAGGTGGGAAGACCAACCCTTGTGCCCCATTGCAAGAGGTGGCCATGGGAAAGGGGAGGGAGGGGCATCCTGTTTGTGTGGCCTCAGCTTCCTAGATTCCAGGACCTCCAGACAGGAAGCTGGGGGTGGAGGCCTGGCATAGGATTGGCTAAGATGAAACCAGATCAGACCAGAGTCCATGTGTGAAGTGATCCAGGGTGGGTCCCAGTGTCTCCTGGGGATAATCTTGAGGAGATCCTGGCTGGAGCATCCAGTGCCCTCCAGACATGCAACAGACCAGGGGGACACAATACAAAGCTCCAGGCCCTGCGAGGAACCTGTCAGCCCCAATGAAGGAGTCTCAGCCACAGGAGGCCAGGCTGGCCTGGGCACCTTCTCACACATCAGCAGGAACTTGAGCCAAAACAGGGAGCCCAGCCCAGGACCCAAGTGCCTGGAAAGAAGAAGGCAGGAAATAAAGAAGCCACAGTCTGATGCTTAAAACATTCATGTTGCCTGTCCACGACACCCTAGACACAGAAGCAGCAGACAGATCATCATTCCCCCAGGCAGATGAGGAAAGCCCCCACCAGGCCAATTGTCCCACCAGGCCAATGCTCATTTGCTGCAAGAGAAGATGAAGAAGAAGAAGAAAGAAGAAGGGAAGAAGAAAGAAGAATGGAAGAAGAAAGAAGGGAAGAAGAGGAGGAGGAGGAAGAGGAGGAAGAAGAAGAGGAAGAGGAAGAAGAAGAGGAAGAAGAAGAGGAAGAGGAAGAAGCAGAAGAGGAAGAAGAAGAAGAAGAGGAGGAGGAAGAGGAGGAAGAGGAGGAGGAAAGAAGAAGAAGGAAGAAGAAGGAAGAAGAAGAAGGAAGAAGAAGGAAGAAGAAGGAAGAAGAGGAGGAGGAGGAGAAGAATAAGAGGAAGAAGAAGAGGAAGAGGAAGAAGAGGAAGAGGAAGAAGAAGAAGAAGAAGAAGAAGGAAGAAGAAGGAAGAAGAAGAAGAAGAAGAAGAAGAAGAAGAAAGAAGAAGAAGAAGGAAGAAGAAGAAGAAGAAGAAGAAGAAGAAGAAGAAGAAGAAGAAGAAGAAGAAGAAGAAAGAAGAAGAAGACGGAAGAAGAAGAAGAAGGAAGAAGAAGAAGGAAGAAGAAGAAGGAAGAAGAAGGAAGAAGAAGAAGGAAGAAGAAGAAGAAAGAAGAAGAAGAAGAAGAAGAAGAAGAAGAAGAAGAAGAAGAAGAAAGAAGGAAGAAGAAGAAGAAGAAGAAGAAGAAGAAGAAGAAGAAGAAGAAGAAGAAGAAGAAGAAGAAGAAGAAGAAAGAGGAGGAGAAAGGAGGGGAAGAAGGAGGAGGGGAAGAAGGAGGAGGGGAAGAAGGAGGAGGGGAAGAAGAAGAAGAGGAAGAAAGAAGAAAGAAGAAGAGGAAGAAGAAAGAAGAAAGAAGAAAGAAGAAAGAAGAAAGAAGAAAGAAGAAAGAAGAAGAAGAAGAAGAAGACGACCTCTTTGGCTCCCCCTCTAGGGGAAGAGTAGCGCGGTGTCCATCACAGCCTGCAAGGCATTGTACACTCCTGGCCATGAGCCTACCAGGAACTTCTTGCTGATGAACCCTCACCATGCTGTCCTTTCAGTCAGGCTCTGAGAGGGGCTGTCCTGTGAGGCTAAGAGAGGAGACTGGACTCATACTGCTGAGTTTCAACCCCAGTTCGGCCACTCACTAGCTGGGCAAGCTACTTAATCTCTCTGTGCCTGTTTCCTTATGCACAGAATTGGAAGAGCAAGTCTCTACCTCACAGGTCATTGTAAGGATCAAGTGAACGAATCTGGATCTTGGAAAAGGTCATCTACTGTGATTCTTTTCTTCCCATTTCTTATAAGGGTGGGAACTGGCTGTTCCCAGGTTCTGTTAGCATAGAGAGGGATTTTTGAAGGCTGGGGCAGTCATCCCATCATGTCATTTTTCCCCAAGCCATTCACTAACCCTGCCTGGCTTGGGATCCTCGGCATCTGCAAGATTGAGGGAGAAGCCAGACTAGATCGCAGTATTGTGGTCAATCACTGTCTGATGTGAGTCACCTAACAGACACACACACACACACACACACACACACACACACACACACACACACAGGTTTGAGAAGTTCCCTCTAGTCCCTGAGAAGCCACACACCCGTCTGACCTCCTCCAAGCTGAGAGGCTGCCCCGAAGGTGATCAGGACAACGGACAGCAGCAAGCCTCTGTCCATGGTACTGCATGGGGCTTTCCTCCTTTCCCTCACTGTGGTTCCCACACTGCACAGTCGCGCCTTCCACATTCTAACCAGGACGTCCGGCGGGACACTTATCAAGAGACTGCAACCCCAGGAGGTTCAGAGTTATTGGTTGAGTGGGAAATTCTGCATCTGAAGAAACCCTTTTGTAAAGCAATATGGCTGGGAGTCCTGAGGCAGCCCCACTCCTCGTTTGCCCAGGGACATCTTCATACTCCTTTTCTCTGGGGTTGGCCATCCCCAGAACTCTACTCCCAGGCTGGCATTCCCAGTAGACTGGGAAATGGTCCAAGGAGGAAGTCTTTGGCCTACGTTTACTAGGCACAGGCTGTGGGCCAGAGTCTGTGCTAAGCCCTTTACACACATTATCGCAGTTAATTTTCCAACAACCCAGTGAGGTAGGTGCTATTGCTATCTCCATTCTGCAGATGAAAATCCTTAGATTAGAGAGGTTATTGGCCTGCCCAAGTTCACAGAGCTCAAGGTGGAGGCGTGGGGTTTGCACACATGTCAAGACTAAGCGCCAGTGATTCTGTCTTGGTAATTTCTGTGGCCATCACCCCTGTTGCCTATAGCCAGCAAAGAAGGAACTCTTAATGAATATCCATTGAAGGAGTGAATGTATATTTTAATAATCCCAAAGCTCTTGGCCTAGCCTCTTCATTGCTCTGCCTTCTAACTGGGAGAAGGTTCACCTTCAAAGTTGTTTCTCCAGCCACTGAGATTCTCCCACCTGTCTCTTTTGGCAGGAGCTCTCCTCCCCACAGCCCCCATGGAGCCCAACATAAACTTCCATTGCCCCTCAGCAGGGCTTGGCCATCTCAAACCTCCTTGGATCTGAGTCTGAAGGTCTTGAGATCTGGCTCCCCACAGCCTGGAACAGGCTCATGCTGGTCAGGCTGCCAGGAGAAGCCTTGCCAACTCTGCCTCTTCAGCTGGAGCTGCTGTGGAAAGTAGTAAGTGCCCATAAAGGGCAGTGATCATTATCATTATCGTTCCTGTGGAACATCAGTGTTGTCCCCACCTTGGCATCTGCAAGGGACAAATTTAAGCTCATTTCCAAGATCTCTACCCAGTAATAGTACTTTTAACTCAGAGTGGGAAAGATTCTGCAGGAATCTCCAGCTTGCAGTGCCTGAGCTCAGAAATCCTCCCAAAAACTTGGGGCCCAGTGATTCATTTGTGGGTTATAACACATTTCAGTATAGGTTGAGATTTTCCAGAGCCATGTTTTTAAGTCTTCATGGAGGCAGGTCAAATTCTAACCTCAAAGAGGGTAGTAAATAATAAGAGTCCAGACTTGTGCCAATAACAAGAAAATAGCAACAAATTACTGTCGATTTAGCACCTACTGTAAGCCCAAGACTATCCTGGGAAAAAGGCATAGAAAGAACCAAACAAGGGTCTTGCCTCCAAGAATCCCAAAGATCAACAGAAAAGAACTTCAAGTAAATGGACAGTTCATGCCAGTCAATTCTTTGTCAAAGATGACTGATGAGGAAAAAGATGGGGGTTCTTCCTGGGCCAAGTTAGCTGAGAGACCCCTGCATCCCTGACAGCCTTCCCCAGAACCCACAGTGGATCCAGCCACCCACTGTCCCAGTTCCAGACAGCACAGCCAGGTAGAAGCAGTAAAATCTAGTGATCATTAATGGCACAGATTCAGGAGACAGACAGCTCTTATTTAAATCCCAGTTCCTCCACTTCATAGTTTTGTGCCTTTGTACAAGTTATTAATCTCTCACTCACAGCCCCAATATTCTCAGTTGTAAAATGGAATAAAACCTAACCTATCTCAGGGGGTGTTGTAAGGATTAAATGAGTGGATGATTATAAAGAGCTTAGAACAGGGCTTGCCACATAGCAAAGGCCATAGAAGCATGCGGTGGTGGTGGCGGCAGCGTCATTGTCCCAGCATGCAAACCCATCAGAGGCTGGCACCAAGTTGGGGAGGCAGCACCGGGGACCCAGCGTTGCTTCACTCCTGCTTTTGAGTTACTCACTCCCTGCCTGAGCTCACAAACCAGCCGTGGCCAGAGCTAAACCAGAGTCCTCTGCTCATCTCAGATATGCAGGCAGCTCCAGCTCCCTGCCAGCCATTCCCTTTCCTCTGATTCCTATATATTCACTATTTTAACTCCCAGGAATCAGGCACTTACTTTGTGGGGTCCTTGGCACACAAGATGCCTCTCCAAGTCCTCACAATAACCCTTTGAGGTGGGGACTATCATGATCTCCATTTTCCAGAAGAGGATCCACAGTTTCAGAGTGGCTTAGACCTAGGCAGGGTGAGTCCAGTGCACCAGCTCTGAACCATTCAGCTACATGGCCTTCATCCACAAAGGATGTGAGGCAGCTCTTCTCATGGAATCTTCCCACAGGCCCGCTCTCCCTCAGAGTGACATCCATGACAGCCCAGCTGCAAAGGGGTGCCTGGTGGCTGTCAGGCCTCTGAGCCCAAGCTAAGCCATCATATCCCCTGTGACCTGCACTTACACATCCAGATGGCCGATTCCTGCCTTAACTGATGACATGCCACCACAAAAGAAGTGAAAATGGCCTGTTGCTGCCTTAACTGATGACACTGTCTTGTGAAATTTCTTCTCTTGGCTCATTCTGGCTCAAAAGCTCCCCCACTGAGTACCTTGTGACCCCCACTCCTGCCCACCAGAGAACAACCCCCCTTTATCCTTTACCTACCCAAATCCTACAAAACGGCCCCACCCCTATCTCCCTCTGCTGTCTTTTCAGACTCAGCCCACCTGCACCCAGGTGATTAAAATCTTTACTGCTCACACAAAGCCTATTTGGTGGTCTCTTCACACAGACGCGTATGAAATTTGGTACCGTGACTCGGATCAGGGGACCTCCTGTGGGAGATCAATCCCCTGTCCTCCTGCTCTTTGCCCCATGAGAAAGATCCACCTATGACCTCAGGTCCTCAGACCGACCAGCCGAAGAAACATCTCACCAATTTCAAATCCAGTAAGTGGCCTCTTTTTACTCTCTTCTCCAACCTCCCTCACTATCCCTTCAACCTCTTTCTCCTTTCAATCTTGGCACCACACTTCAATCTCTGCCTTCTCTTAATTTCAGTTCCTTTCATTTTCTGGTAGAGACAAAGGAGACACGTTTTATCTGTGGACCCAAAACTCTGGCACTGGTCACAGACTGGGAAGGCAGCCTTCCCTTGGTGTTTAATCATTGCAGGGATGCCTCTCTGATTATTCACCCATGGTTCAGAGGTGTCAGACTATGCAGGGACAGCTGCCTTGGTCCTTCACCCTTAGTGGCAAGTCCCACTTTTCTGGGGGAGGGGCAAGTACCCCAACCCCTTCTCTCCATGTCTCTACCCCTTCTCTGCTTTTCTGGGGGAGAGGCAAGAAACCCTCAACCCCTTCTCCTTCACCCTTAGTGGCAAGTCCCACTTTTCTAGGGGGCAGGAACCCCCAATCCCTTATTTCCACACTCCGACCTCTTATCTCTGTGCCCCAATCCCTTATTTCCACGCCCCACCTCTTATCTCTGCCCTGACCCCTTATTTCCATACCCCGACCCCTTTCCTGCTTTTCTGGAGGGTAAGAACCCCCGAACCCCTTCCCTCTGTGTCTCTACTCTCTCTTTTCTCTGGGCTTGCTTCCTTCACTATGGGCAACCTTCCACCCTCCATTCCTCCTTCTTCTCCCTTAGCCTGTGTTCTCAAGAACTTAAAACCTCTTCAACTCACACCTGACCTAAAACCTAAATGCCTTATTTTCTTCTGCAATGCCACTTGACCCCAAAACAAACTCAAGAGTAGTTCCAAATAGCCAGAAAACTGCACTTCCATTTTTTCCATCCTACAAGATCTAAATAATCCTTGTCATAAAATGGGCAAATGGTCTGAGGTGCCTGACGTCCAGGCATTCTTTCACACATCAGTCACTCCATAGTCTCTGTTCCCAATGCAACTCCCAAATCTTCCTTCTTTCCCTCCTGCCTGTCCCCTCAGCCCCAACCCCAAGTGTCACTGAGTCTTTCTAATCTTCCTTTTCTACAGACCAATCTGACCTCTCCCCTCCTCGCCAGGCCGAGCTAGGTCCCAATTCTTCCTCAGCCTCCACTCCTCCACCCTATAATCCTTTTATCACCTCCCCTCCTCACACCTGCTCCGGCTTACAGTTTCGTTCCATGACTAGCCCTCCTCCACCTGCCCAGCAATTTACTCTTAAAAAGGTGTCTGGAGCTAAAGGCATAGTCAAGGTTAATGCTCCTTTTTCTTCATCCCAAATCAGATAGCATTTAGGCTCTTTTTCATCAAATATAAAAATCCAGCCCAGTTCATGGCTCATTTGGCAGCAACCCTGAGACGTTTTACAGCCCTAGACCCTAAAAAGTCAAAAGGCCGTCTTATTCTCAATATACGTTTTATTACCCAATCTGCTCCTGACATTAAATAAAACTCCAAAAATTAAATTCTGGCCCTCAAACCCCACAACAGGACTTAATTAACCTTGCCTTCAAGGTATACAATAATAGAGTAGAGGCAGCCAAGTAGCAACATATTTCTGAGTTGCAATTCCTTGCCTCCACTGTGAGACAAACCCCAGCCACATTTCCAGCACACAAGAACTTCCAAACGCCTAAACCGCAGTGGCCAGGCATTCCTCCAGAACCGCCTCCCCCAGGAGCTTGCTACAAGTGCCAGAAATCTGGCCACCAGGCCAAGGAATGCCCGCAGCCTGGGATTCCTCCTAAACCGTGTCCCATCTCTCCAGGACCCCACTGGAAATTGGACTGTTCAACTCACCTGGCAGCCACTCCCAGAGCCCCTGGAACTCTGGCCCGAGGCCCTCTGACTGACTCCTTCCCAGATCTTCTCGGCTTAGTGGCTGAAGACTGACGCTGCCCCATCGCCTCGGAAGCCCCGTAGACCATCACAGACGCTGAGCTTTAGGTAACTCACAGTGGAGGGTAAGTCCGTCCCCTTCTTAATCAATATGGAGGCTACCCACTCTACATTACCTTCTTTTCAAGGGCCTGTTTCCCTTGCCTCCGTAACTGTTGTGGGTATTGACGGCCAGGCTCTAAACCTCTTAAAACTCCCCAACTCTGGTTCCAAATTAGACAATACTCTTTTAAGCACTCCTTTTAGTTAGCCCCACCTGTCCAGTTCCCTTATTAGGCCAAGACACTTTAACTAAATTATCTGCTTCCCTGACTATTCCCGGATTACAGCTACATCTCATTGCCGCCCTTCTTCCCAATCCAAAGCCTCCTTTGCATCCTCCTCTTGTATCCCCCCACCTTAACCCACAAGTATAAGATACCTCTACTCCCTCCTTGGCGACTGATCATGCACCCCTTACCATCTCATTAAAATCTAATCACCCTTACCCCACTCAATGCCAATATCCCATCCCACAGCATGTTTTGAAAGGATTAAAGCTTGTTATCACTCGCCTGCTACAGCATGGCCTTTTAAAGCCTACAAACTCTCCTTACAATTCCCCCATTTTACCTGTCCTAAAACCAGACAAGCCTTACAAGTCAGTTCAGGATCTATGCCTTATCAACCAAATTGTTTTGCCTATCCACCCCATGGTGCCAAACCCATATACTCTTCTATCCTCAATACCTCCCTCCATAATCCATTATTCTGTTCTGGATCTCAGACATGCTTTCTTTACTATTCCTTTGCACCCTTCATCCCAGCCTCTCTTTGCTTTCACTCAGACTGACCCTGACACCCATTAGGCTCAGCAAATTACCTGGGGGGTACTGCCGCAAGGCTTCACAGACAGCCCCCCTTACTTCAGTCAAGCCCAAATTTCATCCTCATCTGTTACCTATCTCAGCATAATTCTCATAAAAACACACGTGCTCTCCCTGCCGATTGTGTCCGACTAATCTCTGAAACCCCAACCCCTTCTACAAAACAACAACTCCTTTCCTTCCTGGGCATGGTTGGATACTTTCGCCTTTGGATACCTGGTTTTGCCATCCTAACAAAACCATTATATAAACTCACAAAAGGAAACCTAGCTGACCCCATAGATCCTAAATCCTTTCCCCACTCCTCTTTCTGTTCCTTGAAGACAGCTTTAGAGACTGTCCCCACCCTAGCTCTCCCTGACTCATCCCAACCCTTTTCATTACACACAGCCAAAGTGCAGGGCTGTGCAGTCGGAATTCTTACACAAGGACCGGGATCGCGTCCTGTAGCCTTTTTGTCCAAACAACTTGACCTTACTGTTTTAAGCTGGCCATTATGTCTCCATGCAGTGGCTGCTGACACCCTAATACTTTTAGAGGCCCTTAAAATCACAAACTATGCTCAACTCACTCTCTACAGCTCTCATAATTTCCAAAATCTATTTTCTTCCTCACACCTGATGCATATACTTTCTGCTCCCCAGCTCCTTCAGCTGTACTCACTCTTTGTTGAGTCTCCCATAATTACCGTTGTTCCTGGCCTGGACTTCAATCCGGCCTCCCACATTATTCCTGATACCACACCTGACCCTCATGACTGCATCTCTCTGATCCACCTGACGTTCATCCCATTTCCTCACATTTCCTTCTTCTCTGTTTCTTACCCTGATCACATTTGGTTTATTGATGGCAGTTCCACCAGGCTCAATCGCCACACACCAGCAAAGGCAGGCTATGCTATAGTACAAGCCACTAGCCCGCCTTTTAAAACTTCTCATTTCCTTTCCATCTTAGAAATCTATCCCCAAGAAAATAACTTCTCAGTGTTCCATCTGCTATTCTACTACTACTCAGGGATTATTCGGGCCCCCTCCCTTCCCTACACATCAAGCTCAGGGATTTGCCTCTGCCCAGGACTAGCAAATTAGCTTTACTCAACATGCCCCGAGTCACAAAAACTAAAATACCTCTTCGTCTAGGTAGACACTTTCACTGGATAGGTAGAGGCCTTTCCTACAGGGTCTGAGAAGGCCACCGCAGTCATTTCTTTCCTTCTGTCAGACATAATTCCTCAGTTTAGCCTTCCCACCTCTATACAGTCTGATAACAGACCAGCCTTTATTAGTCAAATCAGCCAAACAGTTTTTCAGGCTCTTAGTATTCAGTGAAACCTTTATATCCCTTACAGTCCTCCGTCTTCAGGAAAAGTAGAACAGACTAAAGGTCTTTTAAAAACACACCTCACCAAGCTCAGCCACCAACTTAAAAAGGAATGGACAATACTTTTACCACTTTTCCTTCTCAGAATTCAGGCCTGTCCTTAGAATGCTACAAGGTACAGCCGATTTGAGCTCCCGTATAGATGGTCCTTTTTATTAGGCCCCAGTCTCATTCCAGACACCAGACCAACTTGGACTGTGCCCCAAAAAACTTGTCATCCCTACTGTCTTCTGTCTAGTCATACTCCTATTCACCATTCTCAACTACTCATACATGCCCTGCTCTTGTTTACACTGCCAGTTTACACTGTTTCTCCAAGCCATCACAGCTGATATCTCCTGGGGCTATCCCCAAACCGCCACTCTAAACTCTTGAAGTAAATAAATAATCTTTGCTGGCAGGACTATGCTGAACCTCCTTAGGCACTCTCTAATTAGATGTCCTAGGTCCTCCCAATTCTTAGTCCTTTAATACCTGTTTTTCTCCTTCTCTTATTCCATTTAGCTTTTCAATTCATACAAAACCGTATCCAGGCCATCACCAATAATTCTACACGACAAATGTTTCTTCTAACAACCCCAAAATATCACCCCTTACCACAAAATCTTCCTTCAGCTTAATCTCTCCCACTCTAGGTTCCCAAGCTGCCCTTAATCCCGCTCGAAGCAGCGCTGAGAAACATCGCCCATTCTCTCTCCATACCATCCCCAAAAATTTTCACCGTCCCAATACTTTACCACTATTTCATTTTATTTTTCTTATTAATATAAGAAGACAAGAATGTCAGGCCTCTGAGCCCAAGCTAAGCCATCATATCCCCTGTGGCCTGCACGTACACATCCAGATGGCCAGTTCCTGCCTTAACTGATGACATTCCACCACAAAAGAAGTGAAAATGGCCTGTTCCTGCCTTAAATGATGACATTGTCTTGTGAAATTCCTTCTCCTGGTTCATCCTGGCTCAAAAGCTCCCCCACTGAGTACCTGGTGACCCCCACTCCTGCCCACCAGAGAACAACCCCCCTTTTTCCTTTACCCAAATCCTATAAAATGGCCCCACCCCTATCTCCCTCCGCTGACTCTCTTTTCGGACTCAGCCCGCCTGCACCCAGGTGATTAAAAGCTTTATTGCTCACACAAAGCCTGTTTGGTGGTCTCTTCACACGGGCACGCATGAAAGTGGCCCCAAGTCTCTGACTCCCACTGCTCCCATGGCTCTGCTCACTTTCAGGTTTTGCTGCTGACCCTTCTGCAGTCCCCAGTGGATGTTACAAAGGAACAAGTTTGGGTTTCTTGGACCACAGCTTTTGGATCCCTCTGAAAGACAGGTCCTAGACTCCTCCTCTTGTCTGGTGTCACTAAGGGACAAACCTTAAGTGTCCTCTTACAGGCCACCCTCTCTGTCAGAATGACTCCTTCCTCCAGGGAGGAGTCATTAGGATGTAACTACCCCATTATCTACAGTGGGTGTCTGTCCTGGGAGGCCCCACAGAGCCATTCCCCAGGGACACTGCTTCATGCAACCTCTAAAGTGGGCATGTCCTAGTTTTGGACATAGCTACTCTTATTGTCCATTTGTCCATAGCTACTCCTCATTCTCTGGATGGGGACAATATCACCCAGATAATAGTGGATTCACCTTGCTGCACTGCACCCTCTTTGGAGAGCTTGGCTTAAATCCACCTTCAGCAATTGGGCACACAGCATGTCCCTCTGCCATGCCAACTGCTGCCAACACACACACACACACACACACACACACACACACACACACACACCTGGAACGATTTGGATGCAAACGGAGCTGGATTCGAATCCTAGCTCTACCACTGGGGTGGCCCTGGCCCTTCTCCCTCTTGTCCTCAGTTTTCCCACCTATAAAACAGAGAAAAGGCCCCAGCTCTCTGAGTCGGCATGTCTGGGCCCACAAAAGGGATCTGAGCCCAGAATCATGCCCATTCCCCACCCGCCAGAGGGCAGCCCAGTAGCCAGCGAAACAAAAGGGCCAAGAGCCATACAGAGTACTGGGGGGGACCCCCTGCCTTCACCAAGCCCCCACCTCTTCAGAGCTGCTTTTCTCCACAAGTTTTACTGGGCCAAGTGAAAGGCAAAATAGTTTGGGGGTGAAATGCAAGGATTTGGAATCATATATAGCTGGGTTCAAGACTCAACTCTGCTCCTCACTGGCAAATTGCCGAATCTCATGGAGCCTCTGTATTCTCCGTTATAAAATGGGGTGACCAAGTCCTTCCACACTGAATTCCTCTGGGGATTGGGTAAGATCACAAATGGGAAGTGCCTGACCAGAGTGGGTCACAGGTCATCATCACCATGTTCTTGGGGGTAAATGGTGAGAAGAGTCGTGGGCTCAGAGAGCCCTAACAAGGGTCCCAGCACACGAGGCTCATGAATCAGCGGGATCCTTGGGTCCCCCACCAGTACACCATGGCCGAGGGGAGTCCATTGGAAAACAGTTCCTGAGAAGTTGAAACACAGTTACGATGCTACCCAGCAACTCCATTCCTAGTGTGTCTAGAGGATTGGAAACACTGGTGTATTTGTACACAGTCCAACTATAGATAGAATGTTCCTAGCAGAATTGGTCGCAGCAGCCAACAAATGAAAACAACCCCAAAGACCATGGACCAGTGAATGGATAAACAAACAGTGGTGTACCTGTGCTGCAGGTTATTACTGGGCAATAAAAAGGACTGAGGCACCGGTGCCTGATGCAGCACGGATTCGCCTCGAGAGCACTGTGCTAAGTGAAAGAAGCCAGACACAAGAGACCACGTTGGAGGATTCCATTGACATGAAATGTCCAGAAAAGACAAATCCACAGAAACAGAAAGGAGATTACCAGGGGCTACCAGTGGTTGCCAGAGGCTGAAGGAGGGGAGATGAGGAGAAACTATTTCATGGATATGGGAGGTTCCTTTCTAGGGTAATGGAAATGTCTAGAATTAGATAGTGGTGATGGCTGCACAACCTTGTGATGATACTAAGAATTGTGACGATACCAATGAATTGCACACTTTAAAGGAATGACTTTTTTTTTTTTTTTTTGGAGACAAAGTCTCTCTCTGTCGCCCAGGCCGGAGTCCAATGGCGCGATCTCGGCTTGCTGCAACCTCCGCCTCCCAGGTTCAAGCAATTCTCCTGCCTCAGCCTCCCGAGTAGCTGTGATTACAGGCGCCTGCCACCACACCCAGCTAATTTTTTGTATTTTTAGTAGAGATGGGGTTTCGCCATGTTGGCCAAGCTGGTCTTGAACTCCTGACCTCAGGTGACCCACCCGCCTGGGCCTACCAAAGTGCTGGGATTATAGGCGTGAGCCACCAGGCCCAGCTAAAGGGATGAATTTTATGGTGGGTGAGAATTTGAGCACTGGTCCAGGCCTGAAGTTCTTTCTCACAAACCCAGGGAACTCTGCCAAGCCCGCAGATGACCTTGGACCTCAGAGGAAAAGTGGCCACAGGCCCTGAGCCACTGCTAAGGGCCAGGTTCTGGGCCAGCCCTGGAAGGGGTGTCTCCTGGGGCAGCACAGACAGTAGTTAAGGGTGGGGCCCTGGAGCCAAACAGACCCACATTTCTATCCTAGCTCAACCCCTTCCAGTCCTGTGACCTTGGGCATGTCGTTTGACTCTTAGTTCCCACATGTGGGAAACTGGAGATAGTGACATAACCTGCTCCACCAAGCTGTGGTGAAAATCAAGCAAATCCATCAGGTAAGTTGCCTGGCGTGGAGCTAGACCCAGAGCAAGTGCTAAATATAGGTCGGCCATAATAGCATTGAGCTCTCACTAAGCCCTGCCAACATCCCTCCCTAACGCGCAAGAATTGCCATTCCCATTTCACAGGTTTTGCCTGCACCAACCCCCGCCCCACTCCAAGGTTCAGGAATGCCGAGATGCAGCAGGAGAGTTATAGGGGATGCACTTGAGGCTGAGGGGCCAGCTAGGAGGTGGCACAGACAAGCCACGAGAGAAGCTGGTGGCCTGGCCCAGGCAGTGACCCAAGGAGTGGAGAGAGCCAACGTGCCAAGTGTCTCTCTGAGGAGAGCTGCAAGGGCCCGGTGACGTCCTGGCTGGGGGCGAAGGAGGACTCCTCAATGAGGACTGACCCCTCCCAGGTTCCAGCTTGATAAGCCAGTGTTGGAGGGCTGGCTGGCCCCTAAGTTCAGGGGCATAGTGGGGAGAAGACCCCCAAAAACCCAGGATCCTGGAGAGATCTGGGCTGGAAGCAGAGACGTGGGATATAGGAATCACTAGGATGACAGAGGAGGCATGGGAAATACGACTTGCTAGGATGGAGAATGGAGGAGGAGGGAGGAGGGAGGAGGGAGGCGGGCGGTGTTGCAGAACTAGGCCCAGGGAACAGCCGCAGGTGAGAAGCCAGCAGAGGAAGAGGTAGCTGGAAGGAGCTGGGAAGACACGATCAGGGAGCATGGAACCCTCCCACAATCAGGGAGCTGGGAAGACACAATCTGGAGACCACAGCATCGGGGAAGGTGCAAGAAGAGAAAATCAGCAGGAGAAGGGAGTCTGGCCATGCCTGCCGGGCCTGAGGGATGGGGAGGATGTGTGCCCATAATAGCATTGGATTTTGCCTCAAGGGGGCAACTGGTTGTGCTGGGTGTCAGGAGGGGCATCGAGGGCCCATGTAGGTGGGTCAAGACCTAAATGGTGGGGAGACAGGGTGGTTGCCAAGGGAGGGCCCTGTGGAAGGATGCTTAAAGGCCAAAGACAAAAGAGCAGGTGGCTATTGGTCAGGACCCCTGGAACCTCCTTGCTTAACCTTTTGGGCAAGGTTGGCCCTGCCCTCCTGGGAGACCCCATGGCGTTCTCTCCATCCATCCCTCTGTCGCAGCACCGACCCCCTAGAATTAGAGTCATCTGTCTCTCCAAGTAGACCATGAGCGACTTGAGGATTCAGGGTCTTCTTATTTCTGCAGCTCCAAAGCCTGCTATGGAGGAAGAACAAGTGCCAGGTGGGCAGACTAACAAGAAGTCAGACAGGCGGATGGACGCGTGTAGACAGACAAGCAGGCCAGCAGACAGACAGGCCAGGGAAAGGAACAGGCAGGCAAGGCCACTGAGATGGCTGCCCCTCCCCCTCAGGGTGCCCCCACCCCCACCGCTGACACTACCAGGCCTGGAGCACAGATTTATCTCCAAATGCTGCCACAATCCAGATATTGGATTTGTAATCACAGGCTCCAATGTTCACGGGATAAATACACTAACAAACTAATTGTTTGTTAGCTCTGAGGTTGGAACAATCAACACGTCCAGCATGAGATATGGGCCGCTCGCCGGCTCGAGTCTAGGCCGTCTCAAGGCCCCCAGGCCTGGCGCCATGGGCACCCCACCAGCCCCCAGCCTGAACGTCCACGCAGGGGGTGGCATGAGTGGGAGGGCTTCCAGAGCGCGCTGGCGCAGAGCGGTCCTCACTGCCCCTGCCTGAGCCTCATCAGTGGCAGACATAAACTAACTCAGTTCCTGGGGACCCAGAGGAGCAGCAGGAACTGTTTGGTAGAGAATTATAGCTGTGGGTGAAATTAGATGTACTCTGAGCCCCAAGGCTGAGAGAAATAAAAAGCATTTTAAATGGAGTGTAGAATTCATATTCCTCAGTCACCTTCCAATAAATAAATCTTGTACCATTTTTTTCTGTAAACAGTGGTTACTCTCAGCTTCCACTGTCTCCACATCCCCATCCCATATGCCAATCAGCAGGGAGTGGCAGGGCCGTGCTGGGGTGGCAAGGAAGAAAATGGGGCATCTTTGAGGTTTGGGGGGACTGGAGCCCTGGCTTCCCTGGAGGTGTGCCCAGCTCTAAGGAGGCATTGGGCAGATCCCAGGGTCACAGCCCAGCCCTGGACATCCCTCAGGGATCCCAGGGATAAGACACTTCAGATGGAACTCCCAAACCCCAAGGTTTGAGACCTAGGGGTCCTGGACAGCTCCGCCTCTCTGGGACCCCCTTCCCCCAGGAAATGAAGCATTGCATGGGCGCTGACAGCTGGGGGCGGAGGGGAGCCCTGCAGGCCTGGCCACAGCAGCTTCTGTTGGTTTCGGTTTTCTTTTTAAAGCCTTTGCCTTCCAGTTGCAAAAAGTGGTATCTTCTTACCACTGAAGAGGTGGAAAATGCAGGAAATCACAAAGAAGAAAAACATCACCAGCAACCCTGGAGCCCTGAAAAAGAATCACTGTGGCTATTTTCACATTTTCTCTTCCAGATTTTCTTCAGTATGTATAATATATGCACACCAATAAATATGTGTTTTACAAGACAGAAATAATCCCTACATTTACTAAGTACCCAATACGTACCAGGTACTGTTCTAGGCGTTTTGAATATATTATCTCTGAATCTCAGCTCACATTCTGGGGGCCCTTAGTGTGCACCTGGCACATCTGTGAGCACAAACCTTCACGATGCGTTCCCCTCCACACCCAAGAGGCAGGGCCCGCTGTTGGCCTTCAGGGAGGGAGGCGACTTGTCCAAGGCCACAAAGATGGCAAATGGCAGAGCCACAGTGCAAACCCAGGTCTGTCTGCCTCCCAGTATGTGTGCCCAGCCACCCCACCGCAGCCCCCAAAGCTGGAACACAGTGGACACCCCCCCACTGGGCCCTGCTCCGGCTCCAGCAGTGGGTCCACACCCACTCCTCCACACAGTCCCTGTTCTCTCCCGCGGGCCCCAGCCATTCTTCTTGGACCTGCAGGCACTGTCCGCTTCCTGCGGCCTAAGACTGAGGTTTCCACGGCCGCCATGATCCCGCCCTGCTGGCTCGTGAACAGGGAGGCAGCGAAGAGAACGGGCAAACAGTGTGGGTTTGGGTTCAGACAGACATGGCTTCAGCTTCAGCATGCCTCTCACTAGCTGTGTGTCCTTGGGGCAGTCGCTGACCCTCTCTGGGCCTTAGCTTGAAAATGAAGAGAATAAGAATACTCACTCCACCAGGCTATTGTGAAAACCAAATGAGATCATCACCGCAGTGCTTAGCACAGTCTCTGGCACATGCCAAGGGCTCTACAACACTGGCTGTTTAAAATACAGAATGAGACATCAGAAAAAGTTTTAAAGAAAAACAAAAAAAGAGGCCAGACATGGTGGCTCCCACCTGTAACCCCAGCACTTTGGGAGGCCAAGGCGGGAGGATCACTTGAGGTTAGGAGTTTGTGACCAGCCTGGCCAACATGGCAAAACCCTGTCTCTACCAAAAATACAAAAATTAGCTGGGCTTGGTGGTGCATACCTGGAATCCCAGCTACTCAGGAGACTGGGGCAGGAGAATTGCTTAAACCGGGGAGGTGGAGGTTGCAGTGAGCCAAGATCGCTCCACTGCACTCCAGGCTGGGTGACAGAGGGAGACTCCATCTCAAAAAGAAAAGAAAAAAAGAAAGAAGAAAGAAAAGAGAGACAGAGAGACAGAAAGAAAGAAAAGAAAAAGAAAAAAGAGAGAAAGGAGGAAGGAAGGAAAGAAGGAAGGAAGGAAGGAAGGAAGGAAGGAAGGAAGGAAGGAAGGAAGGAAGGAAGGGAAAGAAAGGAAAAAGAAAGAAAAGAGGGAGGGAGGGAGGGGAGGGGAGGGGAGGAGAGTGGAGGGGCCACAATGACAAAACACACCACTGGCCACATACCCTGGCTCTCCTTCCCCTCCGCCCCTGCTCCCCTCTCCTTGCTCTATTTAATTGGCTGGCATGTACTCATTTTACAGAATGCCAAGGAGCAGTAATTCAATGTCAGTAATTGTCTCCTGAAAAACAAGGAAAAGACAGGGAGAAGCTGGCCGCTCCATAGAGCTCCTGAGCAAACAGGAGTGACACTGTCCTGTTTGTCCCTGGGGTCCATTGGCTCTTTGACCTGTGAATCTACCATTCCCACAGGAGGAGCCAGTGGAGATGGAAATGTTAGTTCAGCATATGCCAGTCGATACCTTCTTTAAAATGGAAAGATTCACCCCACCACCACCACCACCATTCCCCAAGCTGAGTGAAGAGAGGCACAGGAGGTGAAACTGTGCTTCTGACTCAGTTCTGCACTGACTGCCCAAGACCGGGCTCACTCAGAGGGGCTCCTGGGGCTGCAGCATCCCAGGAGGCCTTCCTGGAGGAGGAGGGCAATAGGAGGACGTGGGGGATGGACAGAAAGAAGGTCTGAGTCTGGGTGGGAAGGAGGATTGTGGGCTGCAGCCCTGGATTCAGGGGCCACAGGATTGGGTCCCACGTCACCTACTGATTCCTGTGGGACTCTGGGCTGGTCCTTTGCCCTCTCTGGGCCTCAGCTTCCCCCTCCGTGGAATGGGGATGACAGCACCCCATTGGAACTACAAGGGTTGTGCCAACGGGAATGAATGGGTGATGTACAAGTGAGTGGTTACACTCCGAGCCCACAGCAGCAGCTGACTCCAGGGTGGCCAGGACTCCCTTCTTCCCAGGGCCCTTGGTCATTTATTTTTGGTTAATTAAATGGTAAGATTTTCATGTCTGATTATGTACTGCCAGCCAGCTTCATTACCAGCTCCCCCATAAATCACAACGGGGAGCCTGGCTCCAGCTCCCCCGCCTCCACGCCCGCTCCCAGGCTGAAGCCCCCAGCCCCCAGCAGAGCTCAGTCTTTGAGGGATCCCAAGAGAGATGGGAGTCGTGACCCTTCCTGTCCCGGAGTGCTGCACACAGACTTCTCCTGACTCCCACCCCCACCCCCAAACCCCTCGCTGTCTAGACCTGCGGTGGCCTCCTACCCACTGGAGTCTCAGAAGGGACTCGTTCATTGCAAGCAGCTTGTCAAGGTCCTCCCCAGCCTCCGCATTCCTCAGGATCACCCGCTGCATGCCCCGCTGTTTCCCAGCCCAAGCTCCAGGATTGGATCCCCCTACAGACAAGGATACCATGGCTCTGAATGGTCAGGTAACTGGCCCGAGGCCCCACAGCTGGTCAGCGGGGAGTGAGGTTTGAACCCAAGCCACCTGGCTCCAGGGTCCATGCTCCCAACTACCCCCTGCCTCAATGATGGGGAAAGTGCAGGCTTTAGGGTGAGACAGAGCCAGATTCAAGTCCCACTTATGATGTCCACAAGCTGCAAGACCTTGGGCAAGAACCTTCACTCCTCTGAGCCTCCGTTTCCGTGGCGGCTGTCAGGTGGGGACAGTAATGCCTCCCTCCCTTGAGAAGTGCTGTGAGCATTACAAGTGATGTGCCTGGACCAACACCAGACTCAGACTTTGCTTCACGCTGAGGGCTTGCCATGCTCCTGTTCCAGCACTGGGGTGGGGTGGATCCCAGAGTCGGAGGCGTGGAAGCCACCCCGGTGTGGGGCACAAGCAGAGGCAGCAGCATGTGGAGGCTGGGAGGTCTCGGGGGGCCCCCCACTGGCTGTGCCTGAAAAGCCACTAGTTGGACCCATATGGTGCCCCGGCTGGCAGTGACCCCTGCAGAGCTATCCCCAGCCCCAAGCTGACACCTATATGCCTCAGCCCCAGGTACCCATCGTGGGGAAGAGGGGAGCTCCAGAAGTGCCCAGTACAGGGAAACCCCAAGGGACAAGGGCACAACAGTGCATCCTCGGCTTGAGTCTTTGCCATTGGACAGAGGACAGACAGAAGCGGGGTGGGACAAGCCACTCAAGGCAGCAAAGAGAAGCAGCTTTCCCATCTGATCAGGACTCCAGGAGGCAGGCAGGGACCATGCACCTGGTCCCCAGCACCCAACCTGACACAGAGTGAGTGCTTAGTTCAAATCCGCTGGATGATTGAATGAATAAACAAATGATGAATGAACAAATCGACAAACCAAAGACTAAGGAAATGAATGAATGGATAAATAAGTGAACAAACAAGTGGCCAAGTGATTGAGCAAATGACTGAATGAATGAGCAATTGCATGATTGAATGAATGAATGAGCAAAAGAAAAGACTATTGAATGAAAGAACTAGTGAACAAACAACTGGATGAATGAATGAATTGGAAAATATAAGAACAAATGATTGGATAAAGAAGTAAATGAAGGAATGAATACACAAAGAGGGATGATAGAATGGAAGAGGAAGGAAAGGAGGGAGGGAGGGAGGAGGAGGGAAAGGAGGGAGGGGGAGGGAAAGGAGGGAGGGAGGGAGGGGGAGGGAAAGGAGGAAGGGAGGAGAGAGAAGCAGGGAAGAGGATGGACTTCTCCCAAAAGGCAACGTGGCCCCTCAAGTGAGACGGTCTGGTCCCCCAGCCCCAGCCCCTCCAACAAAGGTGGGTGGGAGCCTCCGTGCACATCCCCTGCAGAGCGGGAGCGCAGGGAGCCTCCTCACTGGCATCCTTGAAAGCAAGGCTGGCGGAGGCCGGTTGGCTTTGCCAAGCACCCGACTGAGTCTTTAACTATTACATTAAGCATCTGCTTTGCCATTCACGGATCGGATAGCATTTTACCCCCGAGATATTTGATTTTATTACCTTCCAGGGAGAGGGCCAAGCAAGTGTTCGTATTGATTTGCACATTAAATATATTAGTAATAAAACAACATCTCCGTAAACCAATTGTAAAATCAATATTAATTGGTACCAAAATATCACAAGTAGTTGAATTACAATTAAGGGAGGGGTGAGTCCTGCCTCAGGGCACAGTGTGCTGAGGTGCCAGAAGCAGAGGGGTTGGGGACCAGATTTCAGAGCCAGGCGGACCTGGGTTCCCCTCTCTGAGCCTCAGTTTCCTCATCTGCTAAATGGGAGTAATCATGCTAACAGGCAACATTTGATGAGGATTCACAAGGTATGTATGTGTCGTGGCTGGCAGTGGCACGTCCCCAAGAAGTGTTCTCTTCCTCCCTTTGTTTTAGTCCCAGCTGTAGGCCGAGTGTAAGTCATTCCCACTATAGTGGGAAAAGTGGTTATTGGCAATGGGGCAAAGAGGCATGGGTGGGGTACGGGAGAGAACAGCAGGAAAGATGGGGAGCTAAGGTGGGTGTAACAGGCTGGGGGATCTGGGAGGACTTCCGAGGGGAATGTCTCAAAGCTAAGACCTGAAAGTTGAAGAAAGAGCCCAAGAAGGGGGTTTGGTGTGTAGAAAGAAGGCCCAGGGGCCACAGTGCCCATCAAAACAAATCCATCAGGAAACTTGAGGGTGCCTGCAAGGGCTGGGCTGGTGTGCTGGCCTGAGAGTCCCAGGTAAGCAGGGGCCCCTGGCATCAGGCGGACCAGGAGCTTCAAGTGACCCTGTCTGGTCAGGCAGCCTGGGCCATGTGGGCTGCTTCGGGAGCAGGGTGACCAGTGTGCCTGTGAGGACCACTCAGCCTGTCTGCTGGGCCAAACTCAGCAGCATGGGCCAACTCCCTGGGACCTGGAGCAGACCATCATCCCAAGGACCACCATGGGGGTCACTACGACAGCCACAGAAGAGCCAGTCTCCCCAGCTCCACCTTGCACCACTCCTGGTCCCTGGCCCTCCCCCTCCCAGCTCTCCCAGAGCACTCCGGAGGCATTTCACACAGGCCCTGGCCCTGGAGACTGTGTTCAAGGGTATATGTGTATGTGTTTCATTGGTCTCTTAACACTCCCCAGTAGCAATCACAATTTTTTTTGTTTTTTTGAGACAGAGTCTTGCTCTGTCGCCCAGGCTGGATTGCAGTGACTTGATCTCAGCTCACTGCGACCTCCGCCTCCCAGGTTCAAGCCATTCCCGTGCCTCAGCCTCCCAAATAGCTGGGAATACAGGTGCACACCAAAATGCCTGGCTAATTTTTGCATTTTTAGTAGAGACAAGGTTTCACCCTGTTGGCCAGGCTGGTCTTGAACTCCTGCCCTCAACTGATCCACCCGCCTCAGCCTCCCAAAGTGCTGGGATTACAGGCATGAGCCACCACACCCGGCCAACAATCACTTCTGATCCTACAACAAATAACCTTATAAGGCAGCTTTGACTGTCACCCCCCATTTACAGATGAGAAGACTGAGGCTCAGAGAGAAGGCACCGGTCCAGACAAACAGCCAGCAGGTGGAGGGCTGAGACTTGAACCAAGATCTGTCTGACTCCAGAACTTGTGCTTCTCTGTTGCTTCCAGGCCCAGCAGGGATGCTGAAGGGGGTGGCACAAGCTCAGCCACAGACAGGTCACTCTGGCCCTGCTGTTACACCTGGTGTGCAGACCCATTTATTGTCCCACCCATGGGTCTGCAGGTTGGCTGTGGTTTGGCTGCTCTATGCAGGGCAGGGCTAAGGGGCTCTACTTCAGGCTGAGGGTCAGGGTCAGGGCTGCTTCACAGGTCTCTTCTCACACCAGGATCATGTCCCAGCTGCAGATTCCAGATGGAAGCAGCCCCCGCCCCCATGCCAAGGACACCTCTTCCCAGTGCTGACCACTGCATTTCTAGCACCCCCTGGACGTTCTGGTTTTCCTTTGCTCTTTAGAGGTGACTATAATGACAAGATGAGTGTGAATAATAGTACACATCACATGTTGATAAAGGGCCTTTCACCATGCCCCAAACTCCACCCACATATTCTTATGTGACAGACTACAGAGCGTAAGGATTAAGTCTGCAGGCTTTGGTCACTTTAAATCCCAGCTCTCCTGGGATTAATAGCACGCCTGGTTGTGCACCTGTATCCGTCAGCTACAGCCACAGTAATGCTGCGTAACAACACTTTAAAACTCAGTAACTTACAGCAATAAACATTTATTGTCCCACCCATGGGTCTGCAGGTTGGCTGTGGTTTGGCTGCTCTATGCAGGGCAGGGCTAAGGGGCTCTACTTCAGGCTGAGGGTCAGGGTCAGGGCTGCTTCACAGATCTCTTCTCACACCAGGATCATGTCTACCCAGAGCAGGTGCCCACAGAAAGGACAGAAGATCAAGAGCCAAGAGAAACCACACAGGCACATCGAGGGCCACTACCCATGTTACCAGCAAAACAAGTTCCATTGCCAAACTCAGTATCAGTGGAAAACACACTTCACCTAGAGTGGGAAGAAAGATTTGCTGAACAATTACCCAGACTACTGCGGTACCCTTTTGCCTCTGTTTTCTCATCTGTAAAATGGGAACCAAGTGCTGACTCAGCAGTAGAGGCTTCAGTCTGACTGCAGGACCTCCCAGGGCCCAAGCCTTTGCCTCATCAGGGCTTTCTGATTTTACCCAGCTTTATTCTGTGGTCTTGGCACGTTGGCAACCTCCTGGGGTGGAAGAAGCTGATGTCCTGGGCCCTCATGTCATCTGGGTCATTTACTCAATGACTGGTCATGCCACAAACTCTCTTCCATATCCGGAGTTCACCCCAGAAGACTTTCAAGAACCCCTTCCCTGACCAGCACCATGGGCCAGGTGAGGCCTGTTCAGCCTCTTACAGCACACAGCCTCCCCTCTTTTGTGCTCTTGGCACAACCGTGACTCACCAGCTACTGAACACCTGCATGAATTCTGCCTCCCAGGTCTGCAGGCGAGAGCCCTGAGGGCAGGGACTGGGTCCGTTGTTCACTACGTAGCGCTAGTGCCTGGCACACAGAAGAGCCTGTGGCCTGCATGAGACCCTGTGGCTCAAATTCATTCCTTCATTTACTTCTTTATCCAATCGTTTGTTCTTATATTTTCCAATTCATTCATTCATCCAGTTGTTCACAATTCCAGCAGGCTCCAGTTGCCGATGGTGACACCATCGTTTCAGGGGCTGCCCTTGGGGTCAAGGAGATAAATTTCAAAGAGAGGGCGAGCTTTACAGATACCCAAAGGGCAGCACTCCCTCCCTCAGCTCCTGTCCCCCACTTGGTGAAGAGGGATTAACAATAGCACCTCCTGTGGTTGTTGTGAATGCCAAATGCTCTACTAGACCATCATTTTTATTATTGTCTCAGAAGCCACCATGTACTGGGCTCGCTCTGTGCCGGGGACTGTGCCAGGCCCTTTCCCTGTGTGATCTGACGGAATCCTCAGAATAAGTCCTTGGGGGTGATGCCCCAGTGGCTGCCACTCTTAGAGGAGGAAGCTGGGAACAGAGGGTTAGCAACAGTCCAAGGCCACACAGGGCTGGGATTCCACAGCAGGTCTCCCCCTCCCCCAGCCTGCCTAGGCACACCCTGCTCTGCTCCCTCTTTTGCCAGGAACATCCCGGAGGTTGGAGCTGCCCCTGGAGGACGGTAGATGAGAAAGCACCTCACAAACCCCAAGGACACAGGGCCACGTGTTATCAAATCTTGCTGAAGACCCTCATTACAGACATGAAATAACCCCATGGAGGTTCCCCCGGGATATGGGGATTATACCCTGGCTCTTTCCTGGATTTTTAGGGTCCTTTCCATCCCCCTCTGGTGATTGCCTCTCCAGGGAGTCATCAGACCATGTTGCTCTGATCCCGCCCTTGGACCAGCCTCAGGGCCCTCCACTGACCCTCCTGGCTGGAGAACAGCCCAACCCAGCCAAGGATGAGCAGTCACCAAGCAGCCGCCTTCCCCCACTCCCACTGATATGAAAGGCCCAAGGGAGACCTCAGCCATAGAGCTGAGATTGTCGAGAAAAGAAAGTGAGCGGTGGGAGGGTGGACAAAATGCATCCCCAGCCAGTGTGCCTACAATTCCACCAGTGTCTGCCTGTGTGTGCATGTGTTAACACTTGTGCATATGTGTGCCTCCAATGTGCTTGCACCGTGCTTGGTTACATGTTTAAGCATGTGCACAGAGATGAGTGTGTGTGCATGCATGTACACAAGCATGGTACACATACATGCATGGTGTGTCACACAGGATGGCCTTCATATGTTTACCTTCTCGTGCGCTTTGGGCACATGCATCTAACAAAGAACACGGCTGTCTGCCCCGGGGTATGCGTGGATGTGGGTACCCATGCGTGCATCTGGGAGGGAGGCTGGAATTTGATGCCTACTTGCATTTCTCCAGCTAATCGTCCCTTTGCCCAATCCTAAGCTTTCTCTAAGTTGAAAAGGTTGAATGCAGTGATTTGCTATTAATTATTGGTTTTAGTTTTTTTTTTTGTTTTGA
>NC_072425.2:18767500-18917500 GCF_028878055.3 Symphalangus syndactylus
CGTTTCCTTAGGTTCTGCCAGATGGGTCAACTACACGCCAAGAACAAGTCAAACGATGATGCCCCACGTGCCAGGCCCCGCTGTGCCATTGCCTTTACCACCCACACAACCCACCATGCTATGACTGGACGTCTGATTGAATCTCAGACAAACTCACCCTCAGCGCCCAGCACCGCCAGATTCCCGCAGGCACCTCCAGAGGGGCTTGTGTCCACCTCCGTCGGCACCAGGTGGCTGCCTTAGAGGGAGGGGAGAGGGCCCTTCAGAAGGAGCTGGAATCAATGGGAAGAGTGAATTAACTGTGGTGAGTGACTAATCAGGAAATAATCAGGTTTTATATGTCGCAAAAATGTCTGCGCGCCAGATAGAGAATCGGGATAGAGGTTTCCGGGGAAGACAGAGGCAACAGCTTTGGGGGAGGTTTAGCTTAGCAGTGCAAGAAGCGGGAGCCTGCCCGGTCTCTGAGCCCCCAGCCCCCACTTTAGTGATGGTGTCTGTGGATCTCACAGGGTTGCTAGAGGATATAAGACCAGCGGGGGGAAATCCCCGGTGCTCCATAAATGTTAGCTCTATATTAATAGAGTCATTAAGACACCTTGCCCCAAGGACCTGCTCCTGGGGTCCCCAGTTGCTGTGACAATCCCTCTGCTGAGTATCCTGCCCCACCCTCGTCCACCTTCCCCAGGCCTGGGGTGTGAGCCAAGTAGGTACTATCGTTCCCATTTAACCGATGGGGAAACTGAGGCTTAGCAATTGTTCCGAAGTCCCACAGGGGCAGAGGTCCTGGAATCCTGAGCTATCCATGAAACAATGGGAGGGACGGGGGACAATTCTAACAGAGTCCAGTTCAGAACTTCCAGGGTCACAGTGGGTCTAGGCAGAGGTCAGCCCAAGGTGGAGAGAATTTGAGTCCAAGGTTGGCCCAGTCAAGGGGTAAGTCCTGAAGTTCCAGGCTTCCAGGAGGTCAGTCCACTGGTAGCCAGGACTCGGTGGTTAGTGGGAGCAGGTCAGGATCTGGGGAGCACCAGGAAAAGAGGGAAAAACAACAGCTATTCTGTATTGAGCTCTTATTGCATGCAAGGTGGCAGTGCTGGGAGGTTTGTTTACAAGCAGAAGCTCATTGGATTCTTGCCACAGCCCGGAGAGGCATTTGCTAGGATCATGCCTGTTTTTACAGATGAGGACACGGGCTCAGAGAAGTGCAGTCACTTACCCAAGTCACACGGCGGATATCTAGGAAGCAGCAGAGTGGGTTTTGACCCCAGAGCTATTGCCTCCAGCATTGCATGACGTTGCATGATGCCACACCCCAGCCCAGGAAATGACTTTCCATATGGTCTTGGGCATGTCAGTTCCTAGGTCTGAAGGTCCAAGTTGACCTTGTGGGTTCAGGAGCCCTTACACTGTGGGATGTTCATCGCAATAACAGTTGTCAAACATCAAACCCAGTAGGCACTCAAAAATGTCTTTATTTCCATTCTCTTCTTTTCTTTCCTTTTAACCCCAACCAAGCTAAGCCAGAGTCAGTTCCAGGTTCTAATCCCAGTGGAAAGAGGCCAGGCAGGGAAACTGAGATAAGTGGCAGCTGCTGCATGTGCAGGGTCCGCCCGTCCTAGATTAAGAGGTGGGCTGGGCATGGAGCTGACTGTCATTTCCTCTGTCCTTCCTCCACCGCTGGCCCTGTGTGGTCAGGGAGGTCTGTGTGCCTGTTGCTCTATCAGACCTTGCCTCTCAAATTCATCCGTCCTCCTGCCACCTTGGTGCCTGGCCCTGGGCTGGACACTAGGGACGCAGGAGAGTCAGACCCAGATCTCTACCTGGAGGAGACCACAGCCTGGGGGAGAGGCAGCCTGGGACCTGGGCAGTTCTAATCCAGACTGGCCATGGGAGCCCAGGGAGAATCGAGGTATCTGCCTGGGCTTCATCACTGCCATCACTGCCAAGGAGCATGGTGGGTACAGGGGCAGGCTCAAATCCCAGCTCTCCCACTGAGAAGCTGTGTGACCTTTGATATGTTCTTTTGCCTCTCTGTGCCTCATCTGCTTCAGAGGCAAAATGAGAACAGTATTAATGCCTCCTCATGGGAATGTCAAGGGCATTCAGCAAGCTGGTCCCAGCCAAACACTGGGCTTGGTCCTGCTCCCCAAGGGCAGGTATTGCCAGGCATTTTCCAGACCCACTGTCCGGAAAAGTGACTGAAGCCTCCAGGAGTCCGATGACTTGCCACAGTTCACCCATCTGCTGGAGTGACGCAGCCGGCTCTGAGGCACGTCCCCCGGCTGTAAGCTCTCTAAGGATAGGGACCTAGACAGGTCTGCCTTCTGGATTGTTGAACTCCCATGCCCTGCCCAGGGGCTGAGGAGAGAAGAGAAGGAGAAGGAAATTGAGATGGGTCCTGAAGGATTTCACCAGAAAGAAAAGATGCTGAGGACACCCCAGGCAGAGGGAACAGCATGGGCAAAGGCAAGGAGGTGTGAGAAAGGCCACTGGGTGCAGAAAACTGGAACCATCCAGGACTCCTGGAATGAGAGGTGGGCAACAGAGTAGGAGAGGCGAATCTGAGCTAATGGTGTGCTGGTAAATGCTTAAAAACTAGCTCTCTTTAACACTGAAATGGGGAGGGGAAAGGCCCTGATGTGTAGCATTTGCCAATTCACGTGGTGTGAATACTCCCACCACGACTGATTTTAAGCAACCAACATGACATCAACCAGCTCACAAAATTCCTGAAAGGTTAACAATCAGCTTTTGTGATCAAATGTGAGCAGGGGAGCCCAGACAGGTGGGGGCCCTCCTTCAGGGACTGCCCAGCTAGACATCGCCTCTGCTCACACGTGAAACCTATTTCCTGCCAACGATGGCTCTGTGTGCCTCAACTCCCCACCTGAGCAATGGGCTAATGGTTCCTAGGCAGAGGCAGAGGCAGAGGCAGGACCAATGAGGTGGACCCAAGTCCAAGTACAGTGACATCTTTATCTTCATTTCCCAGCCTCATCTCCACCTGGGGCAAAAGTGGGGTGATGGGCAGGCAGAGGGAATGCAGGACCCACCCAGGCCCTCCTCCCAGCCCACTGTCTCCCACCCCAGCTGGGGAAGCTACAGGGCCCAGCCAAGCAGGTGGTGGCAGGGTCACCTTGGGAAGAGTTATTGGGGCCTGGGAAGAAGCGGGAAGATATTATGCACCGAAGGCTGCAGCCGAGGACACTAATCTGAACAGACAAGGAATCAATGGGAATTTCTATTTAGGGAGGAAATCAATAGGAATTTCAAGGTAGGAAAAAAGGGAATTACCTTTAATTGGAGTTCTGGTCCAGCCAGCTCTCTAGTGAGGCCAGGGGTCACCTGGTCCTCAAGGGATGGCCAGAAGGGACCCTCAACCTGCCCCAGCCCTGCCTGGGGTGCCTCCCACCAGGTAAGAGACACCTTCTCTCAAGGAACCGTTTAATCTCTGGCTAGGAAGCCAGGATTGAGTCGGTGAACAGAGATCTCCAGAACCAGATACAGAGAGCTCCGTCTCCTCATCCGTTAGGTGAGGACAATAGGGGCCTCATCAGTGAGAAGCAAATCCCAGGTGCGTAAGAGGCACCTTATGCACCTTATGCGTATGGCACTTTAATGGTGCCAGGCACTGTCCGAAGTACTTTGCTTGTGTTCATAAGGGTTAGAAAATCTAACCCATACTAAGCCCCACTATTATTATTACTAACTCTATTTTATAGAGGAGGAAACTGAGGCACCGAGGGGTTAAACAACTTGTGCGAGGTCACACAGCTAGGAAACACAAGCCCTGGCACCAGAGCCTGGGCTCGAACCCTGTGCTCTGCTGCCCTATGGTAGGTGTTCAGCCCTGCGAGATGTGTCCCGGGTGGTCCACGTCCCATCCAAGGGAAATCAGATGGGTGGGGGTGAGTTCCTGGAGTGCGGGGGCCCTGCCCAGGAAATGGCAGGATAAGTTCAAGCCATATGGAGAGGGGCCTGAGACAGCTGCCCCCATTGTCGTGCCCTCAAGTGCACACAGACATCCCCCTGGATCCTGCCCCCCAGGAAAAGGACACCCTCAGAAGGAGGCTCAGGAACACCCAGATGCCTACGTAGACCCCACTGGAGGCCAAAGGTGGCTGCTGAACAGTGCCTGTCAAACAAGCTCCGGTGTAAAATGGGAGTGGGAGACACCCCTGCCTCAAGAACGGCAGGTGCCACCCCCACTGGGAGACATGTGGGAGCCAGAGCCTGGGCCAGGGTCACAGGAGGGGAACTCTCCTGTGCTGGGAGCTGGGGGCTTTTCTGTGGTGTCTCCCAGATCCTCCTACACACCCCATGCAGATGAATGACCATGCCCCAGAGGCAGAGCTGGGAGGAGCAGAAAGAGCAGAAGGCCAGCCCCCATTCACGTTCCCCCAAAGTGGTTTTTTTGTTTGTTTGTTTGTTTTTAGACAGGGTCTCACTCTGTCACTCAGGCTGAGTGTAGTGGTGTGATCACAGCTCACTGCAGCCTCTATCTCCCGGGCTCAGGCAATCCACCCGCCTCAGCCTCCCAAGTAGCTGGGACCACAGGCATGCACCACCATACCTGGCTAATTTTTTAAAATTTTTTTATAGAGATGGGGGTCTCACTATGTTGCCCAGGTTGGTCTCAAACTCCTGGATTTAAGTGATCCTCCTGCCTTGGCCTCCCAAAGTGCTGGAATTACAAGCTCGAGCCACCGCACCTGGCCAAAATGGGATCTTTTATAGCAGCACATTGGTCTGATGACTGTTGAGACTTTGATTAAAAAGACTGAGAGGAAGCTGAGGGGAACCTATGGCTGACACCACAGGGACAGGGAGAAGGAGTCAGAGGGAGAGGTCTGTCTTGTGTTTGTCCCCCACCCCAGGCCCGCATGCTTCCCGACGGGGGACACTTGTGCCTCGGTAAGGCCCGTATTACAGATGAGAAAACTGAGGACAGGGGAAGTGTTCCCCCAGGATCACATGTGACTGGGAGGAGGCAGCAGCTTGGAGCCCCGCCTGTCCTCCATCTCCACACCCCTTCTGGATCCCGAGGGTGCAGCCAGCCATGCTGTGCAGGTCTCCAGGGGTCCACAGAAGGCAAGGGAGGGGAGGGGAGAGGGCTGGAGAGCGGGAGAAAATTAAGAGCCAGCACATGGCTGTTCAGAACTGGATCTGGTGGTGGGAGCTGAGGGGTACGGGAGGGGAGAGGGTTTAGGTCCCTAGCCGGGACCTCACAGACCAACTTTCCACTTAAGTCTGTGAGGCCCATGGAGTCCTGGATGCTCAGCAGGGAAACTGAGGCAAGTTGCTGGTTGTAAGGACAGACAGGGCAGGTGCTTGGGGCTTCCAGAGTCCCCGGTGATTCTGCCCCCAACACCACCCTCCCCACTTCCCTAGTTCCAGCCCGAGCCTTGAGGGGGCACCCAGGACAAAGGAGCGGTGAAGGCTGGGGGCCAGAAGGACTGGAGTTCTGCTTCGGAACTCCTGGCGAGGCTGGGGCGGGGGCTTGACTCCTCTGAAGGTCAGTTTCCTCCTCTGTGGAAAAGGGGAATCAGGTTGTCCTGAGGATTGGAAAAAACATGAACTGTAGAGTGCTGACCCCAAGGAAGCGCCTAAGGGATGTTTGCTGAGGGAGGAAACAGGTCCCTGGACAGACAGACAGACAGACGGACGAGCATGGCTGAGTGGATGAAGGGATGACTGCGCCCCGCCCTGACCAACCAGCCTGGCAGAGAGGACCCCTGCCGGTGACTCAAATCCAAGACACACAGTCCCCAGAGCCTACGCCCCCGCCCCACCCCCCATCCCAGGGAACGCCTCCACCTAGGCATTGGGGCCATTGTCTAAGAATGGCCACGTGTGTCCCTGGGCCTGGATCTGGACCATGGTGGGCCACTGGCCACCATCCCCACCCTTCCGAGAGGGCAACTGCCCCCAATGTCCCTCGCCATTTTTTACGACGCAAGCAGTACGCACAGCCCTGCTTCATGAAAACCAAACAAGCTGCACCAACAGCAGAGAGCAGGCTTTCCAGGCCACCAGTTCTGGGGACCAATTCAAGGGAGGCCTCCAAGCCCGCCTTGTACCCTCGCTGGGGGATCCTGGGACCGCTCCCTCTTGGGAAGCAGAGGCCCAAACCCACAATAAACTTAGGCTGAGTGATTGAGCAGAGGCTGCCACCGCTGAGCCCAGGTTCTGTTTCTGCCCTGGGGGTCCCGACCCATTGCCACCCCACGAAGGCACTCGTACTGGGCTCTTTGGGGTCATTCTCCCTCTCCAACCTCGGGACAACCTACCAGGTGTGAATCATGACCCCTGCCTCACAGACAGGGGAGGAAAGCGAGGCTAGGGGCAGGCAGGAAGCAGCTCGTCCAAGACCCTGTAGGCCCTGGTCTGTCTGATTCTGCTCCCTGGTCACAGATGTCCTGGGGCTGGCGTCCAGAGCCCCCTGCACTCTGGGATGTAGGAAGTCAGCTTCCTTCCTCCCTCTTCCAGACCCCTCAGCTGAGCCTGCCAGGGTCTCAAGCAGAGATGAGACCCATCCCTGTCCCCTCTCAGGTGACCGGGCTCAGCTGGGCTCAGCTGGAGCTGAAGGTTATTGCAAACTGCCAGGGCCCTGCTCACCTCATTAAGTCCAGGGAGCAGGGTCAGCGGCTTTTACAAGCCCCATAAAGCATTGCTCGTGGCCGCTACAGCACACAGCTGGCCCTGGCGACCAGTCCCTCCCTGGGCCCAGGACAGGAGGGGGACAAGTTTCTTCCTTAAGGATCTCATCTCCCAGATTCATAAAATCACTAGAAGTGTCATGGGTGGTCTGTGCCCCAACAGATAATTACAGGGTGACACCCCTGCCCTGGAGACTGGTGTCGGGGAGGTAGATTCCCCTCCACAGAGGCCCTGCAGCTTGTCCAGCATTGCTGGGCCAGCACTTGTTAATAGATGCTTTGAGCCTATTATCTCACTGAGTCCTTGAAATAGCCCTATAGAGTAACGCAGCCAGCTGCATTGTACAGATGTGGAAACAGAGGCCCAGATGGGTGGCCAAGGTGGAGACTGCAGAGCTGGGATTTGAACCCAGAGCTGCCAGGGCCCGAGCCATGCTCCAAAGAGCCCATTCGCTGACTATGAGCACCACTCTGTGTTTGATCAGGGCTCTCCTGCTTTAGTGAGGAGCCCCAAATGCCCCAGTGCCCCCTGTTTGGGTGCATACATGAGGCAACAATAGCAGGAATTAACAGAGCCACAGTGCAAGCTCCTTGCTGGTTCCCAGGCCTGCCTGCGTGATGCAGAATCTCAGAAACCCCCAGGGACACCCCAGGTACTTCTGAGAATCCTGGAGGGTGTCTCCAATAGGCTTGGAAGCCTGTCCACCCAGGTCTGTCCTACTGGCCCCAGTGAGGACATCCCCGGTTGGCTGCGGTCACCAGGGCAGGGCAGCTGCCCTCCCCTCTGTGCCTCTGCAGCTCTGCACCTCTAAGACTGAACACCCCTCTGCCCACTCAGAAGGGCCCATGCCCCCTCCACGGCCTCCCAGGCCCCAAGACCTTCTCGTCTGAGCATGAGTGAAGCTCCGTCCCCTCGGCAGGGAGGGAGTGGCCAAGCCCCTGGATCCATGGCCTGGCAGTTCCAGGTCTGGGTTGGGAAGTGGCTCCCTGACTCACCAGCCATGTGGACCTCAGGGGCCTTCCTTGACTCATCGGTGAAATGGAGGCCACTGTGAGGAACAGGCAGGAGACCCCAGCCCCACCGTGCACAGGGCCCAGTGCACAGCACCCCTCAAAGGCAGTGTTTGCTGTTCTCCCACATAATCCTCCTTGCCCACCTCCTCTCTATACCAACCACCTCCCTCCTGTTCAACTCACCCACCTGGAAACCTAAGAAATAGGGGGGGTCCCCCGCCCCGATGCCAGTCTGGACACTGTTCCACAGACAACATCCTCTGGTCTTTTCTTGGGCCCCACAGCGGCCACCCCATCCTGCTGGATGGGTCCTGTGCACCCCACAATATTCACACAACCCCCACCACACTTCACCCCAGAGCAGGCTTGGTGGGAGGGGAGGAGGAAGAGGACCCCTGGCCTGGGAGTCACCCCTGAGGCGTTGAAGTCCCCATGGGTGCGGAGGGGCACTGGGCGTGAGGGGGTGTCCCGCCCACTTCCTCAGTGCAGAAATCTTGCTAGGAGACACTAGCTGGCTGATGCTGCCATAGGCGGGGGTGGGGAAGAGGGCAGGGACTGCAGAATTTCAAAAGCTCCTTTACGCCACAAAAGTGCAAGCATGCACACTCAGGCACGCACACTCATGCATGCACACACACACCCACACACACACACACAGAAGAGGTCCAGCATCTTCCAAGGTCCGGCTTTTCTCCACAGTGTAACCAGCAATCTCAGTCACTCCCTGTTACCAGGAGAGTCTGACCTTGAGTATCCTAAAAGCTCAGATGTTACCTGTGTGCCTCTGATGCCCGGGTGCTGACACATTTGTGCATGAGCAAACATCCACGTACAAGACTGTGGACAAACAGGTCTGTATCCATGCAGCCACAGATACACACTTGCATTCTGTCATAGGCACAGACACTTGTGCACACAAACACAGACACACACTCTGATTCAGAGGCCTGAGACCCCTGCACCAGTGTGCTCAGGTATACACTCCACGTGCATGGAGTGCAGAATGAGGCAGGTGTCCCAGCCCGCTTGCTGTACTCTGGCATCAGGTGAGCTATGGGGGTGCTGCTGCTCTGCCCCTCACCCCATGCCCTCAGAATGCCCTTGAGGGAGGGGCAGGGCTCTTCCAAGGCCTTGAAAGCCCCTTGAGAAGTCCTGGGGCACATGGCACGCCTCCATCACCACAGATACTCACCACAGATATGCCATCATCACAGATACTCCATCACC
Source organism: Symphalangus syndactylus (assembly GCF_028878055.3). NCBI lineage: Eukaryota > Metazoa > Chordata > Mammalia > Primates > Hylobatidae > Symphalangus > Symphalangus syndactylus. The sequence goes on from NC_072425.2 coordinate 18,776,398, forward strand.
ATCACCATGGGGCCCACCTACAACCATGGGAGCCTGGAGCCCCCAGGGCAGCAATGACCCTTGCAGGCTTAAGTGGGCAACCTCAGTGGGCACCCAGGAGATGGACTTCCTGGAAGGCAGAGGAAGTCTCCCCAGGAAAGGGGAGGAGGAGAGGCGATAGGGGAGAGGGGCAGGAAGAAGGGGAAGGAGGAGGGAGACAGGAAGAAGAAGAAGAGGAAGGGAGGGAGCCCAGGGGAGAGAGGTTGGTAGTCATCATGGAACAGGAATCCCTACCACGCCTAAGGGACCGTGAAATTCACTTGTTCATTGTCTATCATTCATCATCTAGCCGTTGCCCCCTCCTGCTTAGAACCTAGGCTGGGTCAGCACATTTTAGATCCTCAATAAATGTTTGTTGAATGAATGCAGGAAAGCCTAGTTCTGGGTCCTCATCTGCAACCTGGCCCTCTGACCCTCTTGATCAGCCACCCTGGCTGCTGGGCCAGCCTCCCTGTGGTGTCAGGCCTAAAAATAAGATTCAGCACTATGTGCCACCCTGACATCTGGTGAAATCTGGAGAGCCTGACCCCAAGTTTCCCACCCCTCTCGGCTCCTGTGGATAAGGTTCAGCTTAACCACCTTCCCTATCAAATGGCGCAGGCACAGCTCCTGCTGATCCCCACACAGCCAATCACACCCTCCTGTGGGAACGAGGGCACCCCAACTTTTTGATACCCCAAAACCTGTCTCTCACAGCCCCTGGTTGTTCACACTGTTCCCAAGTGCAGCCCTGGGTGGCCCTGTGTAACATGTGCAGTCCTCCTCCCCTAGTCTGTTAGTCTATGTGACAAATACGCAGCTGCCATTCTCATCTGTCCTGTGGCAGGTGTTGTGGGCTCAGCCATTCTATGACACTAGTGGGGAGTCCCTCCCTCACCAATGGGGTGAGTAGAAGGGGGTTAAAAAAACTCCTCTCTCATTGGGGAAATTGTTGGCTACCACCAGCTGATCCTCTAGCTGACCACAAATAGAAAAAGGAGCCCAGCCAAGACCAGAAGAACCACCTAGCTGAGTCCAGCCCAAATTGTCAACCCACAGAACAGAAAGATGAGCTAAATAAATGATTGTTTTTTGTTTTTTTGTTTGTTTGTTTGTTTTGAGACGGAATCTCACTCTGTTGCCCAGGCTGGAGTGCAGTGGTACGATCTTGACTCACTGCAAGCTCCGCCTCCCGGGTTCATGCCATTCTCCTGCCTCAGCCTCCCAAGTAGCTGGGACTACAGGTGCCCACCACCACGCCTGGCTAATTTTTTGTATTTTTAGTAGAGACGGGGTTTCACTGTGTTAGCTAGGATGGTCTCGATCTCCTGACCTCATGATCTGCCCGCCTCGGCCTCCCAAAGTGCTGGGATTACAGGTGTGAGCCACCGCGCCTGGCCACAAATGGTTGTGTTTTAAGCCACTGAGTTCTGGGGTGGTTTCTTACACAGCCAAGGCTAATGGATACACCACCTCACAGGGCTGTTGTGAGGGATTAAATGACAGACCGCAGGTCAAGTCCTCACAACAGTACCCAGAACAGTAAGACCTCAGGAAACAACAGCTATTTTTATTTGAAAACCACTCTTTGAGGCCTGCATGGAATACAGATGTTGTAGAAAGTATAAAGATGCTATTAGAGAAAGACATAGCAACGGTTGCCAAATTATCTTTAACACAAATGGCACCTTTGCTTGTGGAGGGGTTTTATCAGTTAGATAAACAGAGACCTATTGTGGTCTGGCATGGAGAGCCACAGTAGGTCTGAATCATAAAGAGCAGGAATCCTGGAGTGCTCTCCCATCCCTTAGGGGCAGGGAGATGGGGGCTCTATAAGGGAGGTGGGCTCAAGCAAAATGGTGGCAAACTAGGTCCTGAATGTGAAAAGTTCTGAGAAGGGGGAAATGTTCTGGGGAATAGAGATTAAGGGTGGTGAAATGTCCTCTAACTTCAGGTTGCTTCTATGTATACTGCACAGTAGTTCACACTCTGCTAGCCCCAGACCTTGAAGCAGTGCCTGAAACCCACAGTGGACTTGTGTCCATGGAGCTTCATACAGCAGGGTGTCCATGGGGTAGGTAGAGCAGGGTGGAGGCGAGGCCAGGGCATCAGCTGGTAAGATGGGTGGAGACAGAGAATCCATCTGTCAGGGCATGGCCAGACCTAGCCCCGACCCCATCCCCACCACTGATTCCAGAGGTCCCAGGGAGGGGAGGTTGCTGACTCTCCAAGGACAAGTCTGTGGGCCCAAATCATTTTCTTTGTCTGTGATAGGAAATGGAAGGTTCAGGAGGCTGGAGGGCTGGACCACACTGAAGGGACATAAAACAGAGGAAAGTTCAGTTCCTGCCCTTGGGGACTTCTCAGTCTGGAGCAGGCAAGATGAAGCAAGAACAGAAATAATCATACCCTTGGGACCATAAGAAGCGTAAAAAGTGACAGGCAGGTTCAGAAGAAAGTGAGGTCACATCTATTTGGGAAAGGGAGAGATGAGAAACAAAGGGAGCATTGGAGAGGAGCATCAGAGGAGAGGCAGAATTCATAGAACCCTCACATTTGTGTCTCACACACTGACACCCTAACTGCCTTTCAGCAGCCAAGTGGGGGCCTCAGTGCCCCCGCTGATGAGCAAACCCTTGGGACTGTGCTTGGGGTGCCGCCTGAGAGCCCATAACTTGCTTCTGACAACATGGACATCTTGGTGCCTGAGTGTCAGGCAATGATTTTGATACTTTATTGCACATCTCCTTTATTGTTTAATAAGGACAAGGAGAAAATGGAAAAACGATGAAAGGTCCAATGTTAGTAACAAAATTGATCGTTCCTCTACGAAACAAATGGACAAAGATGGAAATCATTGGTCATGCTGAAAGGTGTAACAGTTTAGCCTCAGTTAGATGTTCGCTGGATGTAAGCCAGTCAACCATGCGCTGACTGATTGTGAAGGGAAAGGACAGAATTAAAGAATGCTTGGAATCCTGGAAATTTGTTGTTGAGAATTGGGTCAAAGTGTCATGGTAGAATTAGGGATTTTGTAATAGCTTTATCTCTCTGAGAGGAAGCACTCAATTTTTGTACACACTTCAGGAACACATTATAAAACACATAAAAACAGGCACTTCGCCAAAACCAGATAAAGAAATTGCAATGAAAGAAAACTGTAGACTAATTACTCTTGTGAGTATAGAGGCAAAAATCCTCAACAAAATGCTAGAAAACTGAATGCAGCAATGTATAAAAAGGATTATACACCATGACCAAGAGAGATTTATCCCAGTAATGCTGGGGTGGTTTAACACCCAAAAACCAATTAATGTAATATGCCATATCAATAGAATAAAGAACAAAAATCACATGATCATATCTCAAGAGACACAAAACGTGTCTGACAAAATTCAACACCCCTTCTTGACAAAAACCACTAAACTAGGAATGGAAGGTAACTTCCTCAACCTGATAAAGGCATCTATAAAAACCCACAGCTAACATCATACTTAAGGGTTAAAGACTGACTACTTTCCTTCTAACATCAGGACAAGAGAAGAATGTCTGCTATTCCCACTGTTTGTTATTTTTCACATTTTTGTCTTTGTTTTTTGTGGGGTTTTTTTCTCTTCCCACTTCTATTCAACATTGGATTAGAAGTCCTAGGCAGAGGGCAATTAATTAGGCAAGAAAAAGAAATAAAAGACTTCTAGACTGGAAGGGAAGAAGTAAAACTATCTCTATTTGCAGATGAAATGATCTTGTGTATAGAAAATCCCAAGAAATACACACACACACACACACACACACACTCATTGGAGCTAATAAATAAGGTAGATTTCTGGACACAAAATCAATTTTCAAAAATCAACTGTGTTTCTATACTGTACCAATGAACAAGCCAAAACTGAAATTAAGGAAACAATTCAATTTACAATAGTATCAAAAAGAATAAAATACTTAAGACAAATTTAACAAAAGAAGTGCAAAAACTTATACTCCAAAAACTATAAAACATTGTTGAAAGAAATTAAAGAAGACCTAAATGGAAAGATAGCCTATGTTCATGGATTGGAAGACTTAATATGGTTTTAGACAGCAATACTCTCCAAATTGATCTACATATTCAATGCAACTTCTATCAAAATGCCAGCTGCCTTTTTAAAAATTTTGCTAAAATGGGCAAATTGATCCTAAAATTCATATGGAAATGCAATTTGGAAAGAACCAAGTTGGAAGGCTCACACTTTCTGTTTTCAAAACTTATTACAAAGCTACAGTAACCAACACTACATGGTACTGGCATAAAGGTAGACATGCAGATCTGTGAAATACAATTGAGAGTCCAGAAATAAACTCTCACATTTATAGTCAATCTTTGACAATGAATAGGCATAGCAGTATTATTCATAAAAGTGGGAAATCCAAATGTCCATCGACTGATGAGTAATAAACAAAATGTGGTATCTCCATATAATTGAATAGTATATGACAATAAAAAGAAACAAAGTACTGATAGACACTACAACATGGATGAACCTTGAAAACATTATGCTGAGTGAAAGGACCCAGACAGAGAAGGCCACATATTGTATGATTCCATTTTTATGAAACATTCATAATAGGCAATTCAATTCAGAGACAGAGAGTAGATTCATGGTTGTCAGGGGCTGAGGGAGTTAGAGGGAAATGGGGAATGACTGTTAATGGGGGACACAAGATCTGTTTGGGGACTTATGAAAATGTTCTAAAATGCATTATCATGTTGATTACCCAACTCTTTGAATATACTCAAAACTACTGAATTTTACATGGGTGAATTGCATGGTATGTGAATTATACATCAACAAAGCTCTTATTAAAAAAAAAAAAAAATAGAGCACTACTGGGTGGAAGAGAGCTGATGAGAGAGCTCCAAGCTGAGGGATGTCAGATTGGTGGCAGGTGTGACAATAATTCTTCCACATGTGCCCACAGCAGGCATTGTTAATTATCGCAGCACTCTGCTCCCTGAGCTTGTACCTTTTCCTTTAGACTTCATTAAAATTAAGAGCTTCTAGTCATCAAAAGGTACCATTAAGAGGGAGAGCAAGCCTCAGAATACATTTTTTAAACTCCTAGAAATTAATAAGAAAAAACTGGACAACTCAGTTTTTAAAAAATTGTCAACAGACTTGAACAGGCATGTCTTAGTCCATTCAGGGTGTTACAACAAAATAGCTCGACTGGGTAACTTATACACAACAGAAATGTATTGCTCATGGTTCTGGAGGCTGGGAAGTCCAAGATCAGGATGCCAGCAGACTCAGTGTCTGGAGACGGATTGCTCTGCCTCATAGAGGGATGGTGCCTCCCTTCTGCATCCTCATATGGTGGAAGGAGTGAACAAGCTCCTTTGGGCCTTTTTTTATATATAAGGGCACTAATCCATTCATAAGAACAGAGCCCTCATGACCTAATTATCTCCCAAAGGCCCCTCTTCTTGATACCACCACATAGGGGGTTAGATTTCAATGTATGAGTTTTGGGGATCTCATAAACATTCAGACCATTGTAAGGCACTTCACAAAAAAAAGGCTATCCAAATAACTAAGCCTAGAAAATTTCTTCAACATCATTAACATCATTCATCATCAGGAAAATTCAAAGTACAACCTGAATGTGAAATACTCTCCCCACTCAGACGGCTAAAATTAAAAGACCTGGTAATACCAAGTGTTACAAAAATATGAAGAAGCCAGAACTCTCCTCATTTGCTGAGAGCAATACAGATCAGTACAGCTAGTTTGGGAAACCATTTGGTAACATTACTAGAGAGAGAGAGAGAACCAAGAAATTCCACTCCTGGCATATATACCCAAGAGGAAAAAGTATTTATACCCACCAAAAGATAGACCCTGGAATATTCATAACAAACGTTCATAACGGACCCGAACTGGAGACAACACACATGCCTATTGACAAGAGAAGGAATAAGTAAATCATGACAGATTTGTACATTAGAATTTGGCATAGCAATGAAAAGGAACAAGATACTATGATATCCAACAATTTGGATAACTTTGCAAACATAAGGTAAGTGCAAGGAAGTAAGGTCGTTGAATGAAGGAAGCCAGACATCGAAGAATATGTGCTCTTTGATTCTTACACAAAGTCTAAAAAAAGCGAACCTGACCTATGGTGATAGACACCACACACTATTATTTGGGGAGGTATTGCCTGGGAAGAGGAAAAAGGATGCCTGCTCGGTGCTCGATCTGAGTGACAAGTGACATGCATGTGAACATATGTAAAATTCCATCCAGCTGTTCACTTCTGATTTATGCCCCTTATGGAACTGAACATAAGTTAAATTAGGTAAGAGAGAAAAGCAAATCTTATCCTTCAGGCATGAAAAGGTCTCTGCCTGACTCGTGCCCAAGTTCAAAAATCCCAGAGAAGGGAGTCATTGGCCCAACCAAATGATACTAGGGTCAGGACCCTGGAACAACATGGCAGCCTCATAGGATGGTGAAGGCAAGGAATAGGATAGGTGGGGAGTGCTCTTTCCAGAACAGGGAGGGGAGGGGGAGAAAGAGCAGGACAAAAGCTAGGGTCTACTCCTTCCTTTCTCTGAGGCTTCCTTTCCCCGCCTGTAAATGGGAAAAATAGTTCTTCCTACCACAAAGGGTCAAGGTGAAGATTGAAGAGGTACTGGGCCTTGGGCACCCATCATGGGGCCTGGATCCCTTTCCCTTCACCCATCTTTCCTCACTGGACACCCCTACCCTCAGCTCCCCTACTCTGCCCTCTGTGATCCCCAACGTGAGGCCCCATCACCATATAATTTCAAATTACTTGTAGCTTTAGTTAATTAAATGTAAAATCATTGGAATAAAATTATACCTTCATTAGAAATTAACTCCCATTTCGGGCCCAGGATAATGACGAGGCTCTCTCTCCCCCCTTCTTCCAAACCACACACAAAATGGTCAGTTAAACTGAATGGGAAAAAAGTTTAACGACTGCACGGCAATCAAGCTTATTATTATTTAAGCACAAGCTATTACCATGTGCAATGAGCTATCAGCCAATAAATTATCTTTGAAAGAGTCAGTCCTTGTCTGAATACACACAGGCCGTTAAAGGCTGCCATCGGGGAGGTTGTGCCAATCGCTTTCCTGGCCAGGTGAGCTGCCCCGGCCTGGGGAGCTGAGGCTGGGCCCTCCTGGTCCTGTCCCTCCAGCTGGCTGTGAACCTGCCCGTAGGACCCTGGCCCGGTCTCAGGCCCCCAGGTCAAGATCTCGGGGTTGCGGTGAAGGGATCGTGGGTGTCTCCACTGGCCATTCCCCCTCCATCCCTCAATCAAGCCCATGCTAAGGGGAGGAAACTCAGCCCCAAGACAGAGACTGGGGACAAAAATGTGTCCCTGATAATTAGGAAGCAGAACAGAGAAAGGAGAAACAGGGTGTTCAGCGCAGGGAGTGGGCTGAGATGGGGCAGAGGGAGAGAGACGGAGAGGAGGGGAGAATCCTCAAGAGACAAGGGGAGAAGGAGTTAGAGATAGAGGCTAGGAGGCAAGGGACAATCTGAGGAGCAGGGAGCAAGATTCACAGCAGACAAGACGGAAACAGCAGAAGAGAGGGCAGCAGAACCCAGAAGGCCAGAGAGAAGTAAGAAGGGAACCAGACCAGAGAGGCCCCCCTCAGAGCCACTGTGTGCCGAGGGCTGGGAACCACCAGCCACTGGCTCCCAGAGAGACCAACCTGCCCCGTTTGTCAGGGACTGAGGAATTTGCCAGGTTAGGGGACTGTCCATGCTAAAATCAGGACAATCCCAGATAAACCAGAACAGTTGGTCACCTTTGCAGAGTCCTCACGGAAAGCAGCACTGTTGTCTGCACTTGACAGGCAAGGAGGCTGAGGCCGGGGAGGTAAGGTCCCAACTGCAAGGTTGGGAGCCACGGAAGGTCAGAAGTCAAAAGGAGCCAGAGGCAAAGAAACACAGAGACAGAGAAGGCAGGAAAGGGCCCGAAAGCACAAAGCCAGGGGATGAGACTGGTCCTTACCAGGTAAGGGGGCCCTTACCTCCTGCTCCGTCTCAAGCTCAGCCTCCTCCTGTCTCCCGAAGCTTTGCCGCAACTTTCTGCCTCCTTCTGTCTCTCTGACTCATCTCAGCCACTGGCTCCCACCCCCTGCCCTATACATCTTATTTCTCCTTTCTCTGCCCCTCTTCCTATGTTTTTCACATTTATTATTATTATTATTATTATTATTTAGTAGAGACAGGGTCTCACCACGTTGGCCAGGCTGGTTTTGAACTCCTGAGCTCAAGTGATCCTCCTGCCTTGGCCTCCCAGAGTGCTGGGATTACAGGGGTGAGCCACCGCTCCTGGGCCTTTTTTGTTTTTCGTTTTGTTTTGTTTTCAGATATAGGGTCTCGCTCTGTCACCCAGGCTGGAGTGCAGTGGTGCAATCACAGCTCACTGCAGCCTCAACCTCCTGGGCCCAAATGGTCCTCCCACCTCAGCTTCCTGATTAGCTGGGACCACAGGCACATGCCACCATGCCTGGCTAATTTTTTTTATGTTTCATAGAGACAGGGTCTCACTATATTGCCCAGGCTGGTCTTGAACTCCTGGGCTTAAGTGATCCTTCAGCCTCCCAAAGAGTTGGGATTACAGGTGTGCGCTGCTGCACCCCACCTCTCTTCCTAATTTTTAAGGCCCCCTTTGTGCCTCCAGTCTCCGGCCTGTGCTAGCTTCCCCTGCTTTCCATGGGCTGGAGCAGGTGGAGACACCATGCTCAGATGTCAGCAGCATTAGGACAGGACACTTGTCAACAAGAAGCTCTCAGGATTCTCAGAGCCACCAAGACTGCAGACAGCAGCCAGAACCCTCCTCCCATGGGGCTTCGGGGCTGACCGACCTGGGTTCGAATCCGAGTTCTAGCATGGACGCACTGAGTGATCTGAGGCAATTTCTTAACCCGCCACACTCCTCTCCCCATCTGGAAAACGGAGTGATCGTTTTACAGATGGAGTATGGCATGGGTTTATTGTAAGGATTTGTTGACCTCGGTGGATATGTCCCCAGCGCAGAGGCTAACCCCAGGCAGCTATCTTGGGATAGAAACTTCCCCCAGACCAGGGCAGCTGCCCTGTCTCCTGGACACAAACCCTCAGTGAGTCTCTCAGCCCCAGACAAAGCGAGAGGGTGGGCCCACAGGGGCCTTGAGCTGGGACAAGATGACCAGGGAACACAGAGAGGGGACAACAGGAGCCTGACTTCAGAGCCCCTTTTCCTCCCTAAAATAAAGACTTTCATTTGGCATCTCCCAAGAAACTCAAAATGTACATCCTCTTCTCATATCTGAGGCTCGATCATAAATTTTTGTGGAGTAAAAGTCTAAATGGATGAATAAATTCATTAACCAGAAGGTCAGTGTTTTCCAGCTGGCCTCTCCGCACCAGGAGGCTTCCCTGCTGGGCAGGGAAACGCAGCCTGCCATAAACTTCTGTCCAAGTTCCCTGCAGGCCGACTCCCTTGAAAGTCACCTCCATCTCTCTCACAGGTCAGGCCAAGATTTAGAGATAGGGGCCACGTGTGTGCCTAGATCTGCTATCTGCCCGTGAGTGATGGGGGACACATTCCGGGGACATGTTTACTGTCACCCCGCGCCCCCCGGCCCAAGCTCCCCGCCGAGCCATCCCCTGATAATTCACGGCCCGGCTCCTATTGGCAAATGACTGATATGGCCTTCACAGCGGGGCCTGCTGGTCACTTGTCTCAAGGAGACTGGGAAGGAAACTCAGGCACAATATAAATGGGGCCCGTGGCAGCCTCAAACACCTTGGAAAATTCCCCAGCCCGGACGCTGTGCCGTTTTTAAGTAATAAAACCACAGAGAGATTACATGGCTGCCTGACAGCCTGCGACGGATGGCCGCCCGCGTGAACTTTTTACCTTCGGGATGGGGACCAGAGGAGAGGAAGGAAAGAAAGAGAAAACAGCTGCCTGGCAAGCAGGCTCCTTCCTCACTGTGGCTCAAAAGTCACTGCCATGGCAGCAGCCAGAGCTGCACTCTGAGTCCCCAACTCAGTCATCTGGAGGGACTCCAGCCTCTCTGGGGACCTCAGGCTTGGTTTCCCCACCTGGAAAATGGGGATATGGGTGGCTGGTTTGTTAGATTTCCAGAATTCAGAAGCGGCCCTGAAATAAGTTTTCAGGATTAGGAGTGTAATCCTTGCTTTCATTCATTTATTCACTTTTTTTTTTTTTTAATGGAATCTCGCTCTGTCACCTAGGCTGGACTGCAGTGGTGTGATCTCAGCTCACTGCAGCCTCGACCTCCTGGGTTCAAGGAATTCTCCCGCCTCAGCCTCCTGAGTAGCTGGGGTTACAGGTGCATGCCACCACGCCCGGCTAATTTTTCTATTTTTGGTAGAGATGGGATTTCACATGTTGGCCAGGCTGGTTCCGAACTCCTGACCTCAGGTGATCCGCCCTCCTCAGCCTCCCAAAGTGCTGAGATTATAGGCGTGAGCCACCGCGCCTGGCCCTCTATTCATTTATTCTTTGATTCAACAAGAATTTGTCATCGTGCCCATTTAGCAGTGGAGGTGGGGACAAGAGGGTCACAGGGTGAGGAGGTATGGGCAATCTCTGGGAAACAACTGAGAGATACTCAGTGTAGGACTCACCAGCCAGGTGACCGTGGGCAGGTCCCTCCAGCCCTCAGAGCCTCAGTTCCCTCATCTGTCAAATAGGATCATAGTGGTACCTCCTTCAAAGTGGTGTGATGAGGAGGCAGGGGATCCCACCTGACAACCCCTTAGCACAGTGCTTGGCACATAGTAGGTACATGCCAGGCCCAGCCATCAGTCCCTAAGTCATTTGATTAGGTTGGTGCAAAGGTAATTTCGGTTTTGCTATTAAAATTGCAAAAACAGCCTTTACTTTTGCACCAACCTAATATCTTTTTGTTTTGTTTTGTTTTTTTGAGACAGTCTCACTCTGTCACCCAGGCTAGAGTGCAGTGGCACCATCTTGGCTCACTGCAACCTCCGCCTCCCGGGTTCAAGCGATTCTTCTGCCTCAGCCTCCTGAGTAGCTGGGATTACCCGCCACCACACCCAGCTAATTTTTGTATTTTTAGTAGAGATGGCATTTCACCATGTTGGCCAGGCTGGTCTCCAGCTCCTGGCCTCAGGTGATCCACCCACCTCGGCCTCCCAAAGTGCTGGGATTACAGGCATGAGCCACCGCGCCCAGCCGCACCAACCTAATATCTTTGAGGCTGGAGAGTCATTGTGCAAATCCGGCCTCTCAGAGTCCACCCTAAAGACCTGCACTTCCCAAGCTAGGTATAAAACCATGAACCTATCTGGACAGCACAATCTAATGCTTCATGGTCCAGCAAGATTTTTACTTCTTTGCAGAGCAGTATTTCCCTGGCCCGGGATGCTGAGCTCTTAGTGTGATAGATTCTTGTTCTTGCTCTTCATGGATAAATAGTAATCATAGGATCTACCGCTTATGGAGCAGCTGCTGAATCCCAGTCATAGCTCCGGCTGCTTCACATATATTTTTTGTCAGGACCTCAGTTCACCCCAGACGATACCAGGCATGTGTTGGTATGTGCCTAAAGGAGTTAGCAGTGGTGTTTGGACTAGTGCACCAGTAAGGCTACCCAAAGAGAAAAAGGAAGATGATCCAACAGTAGACCAAGGGGTTGATCGCTGTCTCACCCGCAAGCAGCTTTATCATCTTGCCATCTTAGGATGCTCTATGCGTGCAGGAAGGAAGGAGGGTGCTGGAGTGGCAGGAAATCTGAGCCTAAGGCTAGCAGGGAACCATTCCCTGAGGAGACCCCCTTGGTATGGGTGGCTCTGAGCCTCCTAAGCTGGCTGCCCTCCATCACCCCTCAAGAGCCACTCTCTTTTCTGCCCTGGTCTGTGGGCCTTCGTGGATGGCATCCAGCTGTCTTGCCCTCTGGCTGTCAGTTCAGCCTATGGGAAGTACTGGCAGGAGATGGGGACAGGCACTGGGGACAAGGATTGGGGCATTTATTCCCCCAGCTCTATCCCTGCTGGGCTCCAGGTTGGCAGTGCCTCATTCCTCTGCAAGAGACACAAGACCCACTAGGAAAACCCTTCCCTTCAGCTACTGCTAAGGGACAGCCCTCTGCTCTTTTCCCATGTCCCTCAGCCTAGAGAGTAATGTCACTTCCCATGGTTGGGAGCTGAGACCATCCACGTTGGTCCCTTCTGAGCCTGCCCATGCCTTTCTAAGTAAAGCCTCATTAAAACCTCTTCGACTGCTAGGTGTGGTGCTCGTGCCTGTAATCCCAGCACTTTGGGAGGCCGAGGTGGAAGGATCACTTCAGCCTAGATCAAGATCAGCCTGGTAATATAGTGAGACCTCAATCTCTACAAAAAATAAAGCAATTAGCTGGGTGTGGTGGCGTGCACCTGTAGTCCCCACTACTTGGGGGGCTGAGGTGGGAGGATCGCTTGACCTCCTCCAGGAGGTCAAGGCTGCAGCGAGCTATGATCACACCACTGCACTCCAGCCTAGGCAACAGAGCAAGATCCTATTTCAAGAAAAAACCCCATAAAGCCAAAAACCTCTTCAACTGCCATCAGCTTCCTGCCAGGGTGTTGGCTGCTTCACCTGGGAGGTGCACAACTGAGCCCAAGACGAGGTGGGAGCTGTGGCTCTGACGCGAGACCTGGCGGGTTCACCATCTCCCCAGGCCTGCAAATCCCCGAGGGCCCTCCGGGGTGGGGCTGTTCCCAAACCGTGGTCAGTAGGGCCTGAGGCTGAGGCCGCAGTGAGACTCCCACCCATCACATTGGCACAGGACCGAGGTTTTGTCCCACCCCCGCCCTCTGCAGTGACACCCATGCTGTCACCCAGGAGCCCCCAGCCCTTTGGGATTTCAAGGGAGCAAGGGGTGGTGGAGAAGCTGACGTGGCCCTGCAAGAGAGAACCTGAGCAGACGCCCGGACTGCAATTAAAACATATACACACTAAAGTCAGGGGAAGTAAGGAATTCACTGGAAGCATAAAGAGGAATCTTCTAGAACCTAAAGATGGGAAGCGCAGCCAGGCCTGGTAAGGGACTGGAACTGGGTCTGAGAGCTGTGGGGAGCCCCAGCAGCCATGTCCTATCTGTCTCCGTCGCTGTCTGTCTCCTCCCCTCTCTCTGCCCTCTGCACCCTGGGTATTTCTGCTCCTCTGTGCGCTTGCGCCAACTCAGCACCCTCGGGATCTGCCTGAGGGGTGTTCTGAACCCCAACTCCAAACCAGGACTGTGTCACGTGCCTGCCTCTGATCCAATCTGCTGTGGCAAGGCCAGGGTGAGCGAGCCCAGGGTGGCCTGTGGATGTGACTGGTCCTCCGTGCCTGCTCCTGCAGGCTCTTGGGGAGATGCAGGAAGGGGCTGGATGAGGAACCACGGTGAACACCCATCCCCAGGGAGCCTCAACCCTTCAAGTCAGGCATTTCCCAGAAAGGCCGAGTCCTCCCAAGGGCCTGGCGACTGGGACGCAGGCTCCTCTAAGACAAAGGTGGCAGTAGTGGCAGGCAGCCAATGGCTCTGCAGGAAATGCCACCCGTGGAGTTAAACCCAAGAAAGGAGTCATCAAGGAGGATCAGGCCAGGAAGTCGGGCACAGGCATTAGAGGGACTGCCACACGCCACTTGTGAAGACTTATTGGCAGATGGGAAAAGATGCCCAAGGTTGGCCCAGCACAGTGGCTCACACCTGTAATAGTGGCACTTCGGGAGGCCGAGGCGGGCAGATCACCTGAGGTCAGGAGTTCGAGACCAGCCTAGCCAACACGGTGAAACCCCATCTCTACAAAAATACAAAAATTAGCCAGGCATGATGGTAGGTGCCTGTCGTTCCAGCTACTCAAGAAGCTGAGGCAAGAGAATTGCTTGAACCTGGGTGGAGGAGGTTGCAGTGAGCCGAGATCATGCCACTGCACTCCAGCCTGGGCGACAAAGCAAGACTCTGTCTCAAAAAAAAAAAAAAAAGATGTCCAAGTTTGAGTAGAGAAACCAGTAACACCACCTAGGAGTTCAGAGAGGGCTCAGGCCATTCTGTCCCGCCTCTCTGTGTGACATCAGCAAATTTTTAACTTATCTGGGCCTCAGTTTACTCATCTGGAGGAACGGAGATAATTCAAGTATTCAGTAATTATTAGTAGAGATGATGAGGAAAATGGCAAACATATCATGGTCTAACACAATTATCTAGCATTCCCTAGGCTATTATCTGCAGAACATTGTTCTCAGAGAGTCTATGTGTTCAAATAAGTATGGGAAACTACATGTGATATGGTTTGGCTGTGTCCCCACCCAAATCTCGAACTGTAGCTCCCATAATTCCCACGTGTTGTGGGAGGGACCCAGTGGGAGGTAACTGAATCATGGGATGGATCTTTCCCATGCTGTTCTCATGATAGTGAATACTCTCACGAGATCTGATGGTTTTATAAAAGGGAGTTCCCCTGCACATCCCCTCTTGTCTGCCGCCATGTAAGACGTCCCTTTGCTCTTCCTTCATCTTCTGCCATGATGTTGAGGCCTCCCCAGCCATGAGGAACTTTGAGTCCATTAAACCTCTTTCCTTTATAAATTACCCAGTGTTGGGTATGTCTTTATCAGCAGCATGAGAATGGAATAATACAACACGCGTACTCACAAATGCACACTGACGTGTTAAAGGCTCTGAGAAGTCCTGTGGTAACGAAATCTGACTTATTTCAGGCAACCAATGTTTTCCAAACTTACTTGAGTATAGAACCATTTTTTCACAGGATCCTTATTAACATCAATAAACCATTAGGGGAATGTTGGATCTATGATCCCATTTTAATCATATGTAATAAAATATGGTGCATAGACTTTCACGTGCATTTGGGTACTGGTTAGAACTCTTGTTTCAAACAACAGACCCTCTCTAACTGAGCTGGCACAAGGAGGATTTTTCCCCCGGAACATGGGGATATCAAGGCACCCCAGAGAGATAGGAGCTGCAAGCTAGACAGCCTTCAGAACTGGCTCTTTCCCTCTTCCCCCTCCTCTTTCTGAGGTCCGGCTCTCAGGGAGACGCAAAGGCCCTACTCCCAAGGTCTCCAGCTTTGTTCCTGGCCCCTGAAGAGACCTCTTGTCCCAGGTCCACTTGGGGTCTGGTGTTCGTCTCTGATCCAATCCACCTGGAGAGTCGGGGACAGCAGCACATGGGATAAACTGGACTGCCAAGGACTCCCCCAGGGATGGGAAGAGGGTTCTGGAGACAGAGGAGGACCACCACTCAGTGCTGGGTGGTCACCCCCTAGATGGACTCTGCCAAGTGAAAGGACTTGGGCCAGGGCACCAGAAGAGGCTCCCTGGGAGATGGCGGCATTAGAGACCCCAGAACCGCCTGCAGCCCCTTCTTTAGACACAGGTAACAGAAGCGCGAGAGGGTGGCACGGTCCTTCCCTTCCGTCTCCTCCACTTGGAGGTGGAGAGTTTGGCTACTTCCTCCCCAAGTCCAAGGACATCTCCCCTCCAGCCCAGGTGCCTGCAAGAAGGGGAGACCAGTTTTCCTGGCCAAGTGCCTGACCACTGGCCTGGCCTCCCCTTACCCACAGAGTCCAAGAAGAGGGCTTACGGCTGAGAGGGAAGGGCTTGCCCAGGGAGTGGGTACGAGGACCACCTCCAAGTGCCCAGGCCTAAGCTCTGCACCCAGCTGCAGCAGGTGCCCCCAGCCCCAATAGCTGAGGACCACCAAGGCAGAGCAGTTTTAGGGCCATGGGATTTCGGGGGCTACCGCAGCCTGGGGAAAAGGGACCACACAAAAGGCCTCAGCAGGAAGCTGCAGCTGGGAGCCGACCACAAGGTGTGGCTGAATCATGAGGGGCCAGCAAGGCCTGACAGGGAGGCCAGCGGGAGTCCCTGGCTCACCTGGGAGACCCTGTGGAACGGCCGTCCACCCAGGGACAAGTCGCAAGTTGCATCAGCAGCCAAAAGCCCCAAAGAGGCTGCACCAGCCCTGTCTCCCCAGTGCCAGAGCCAGACACTTCCAGAAAGGAGTGGGGAGAAAGGGGGCATCCTCCCCTAGGCTGCTAGACTGTGGACCAGCCTGCCCCGCAGGGCAAAACGGTTGAGGGGGTCGAAGGGACAGGAGGACAAGCTTTGACTAGAATGTGGGGTTGGAGTTTTAAAATACATGGGACTGAGTCTTCGACACCAGAATGAGCCAGTATTAATAATTCAAAGTGGAAAATTATGGAATGGGACTGAGATGTCATTTATGGACTCACCACCCAGCAGGAAGGGAGAGAGGGTGGTTTAGAGACAGCAGACTGTGGCAGTTATTGGGAAAAATAAAACCATTTCATGTTTATACTCCTAATGAGTGCAGACGCCTCTAAACTGGTTACACTTGATTTTTTTTTCTTTATGCTTTTCTGTATTTTCTAATTTTCCTGCAATGAACATGTATTACTTGGGTAATCGAGAATAAAAAACTTTAAAAGGAGTCAGGTGGGGAGAGTCTGTGAGTCCCTGAGCATCACACAGCCGCGTGTTTCTGGGCACAGATTCTACTGGCCAGGCTCCTGGGGACCCCAGGGGCGGGGCCAGGACACTGAGGGTAACATATGCCCCAGATGTGCCCCCAAAGGAGGCTGGGAGGCAGAAAACCCAGGCAGCAGACCATTCTGCCATCAAGCAGGTGCCATGGTCCCACGGCAGGCTGGAAAGTTGGGAGGAGGTTGGTAAGAGTCTCAGGTTGGCAGCCCTGTGCAGGGCTGAGCTAGGAGCAAGGCTTCCGTTCTTTGTGTGGGGTCGTGGTACCAGGGAAGTTCTGAGGGGCTTGATTTGCATCCTGCCGCACCCTTTACCAGCTCGGGACGCCAGGTCTCCCCTCAGAGGGCAGAGTGAAAACTGAACAAGGGAGTGTCCATTCCTGGTCTAATGAGAATTGGGGCCGGACACAATGGCTCATCCCTGTAATCCCAGCACTTTGGGAGGCCGAGGCGGGTGGATCACCTGAGGTCAGGAGTTCGAGACCAGCCTGGCTAACATGGTGAAACCTTGTCTTTACTAAAAATACAAAAATTAGCTGGCGTGGTGGTGGGCGCCTGTAATCCCAACTATTCGGGAGGCTGAGGCACAAGAATCACTTGAACCCAGGAGGCAGAGGTTGCAGTGAGTCAAGATCGAGCTACTGCACTCCAGCTTTGGTGACAGAGCAAGACTCCATCTCCAGAAAAAAAAAAAGAATTGGATGGGGTGGGGCAGGATACCGGGGCACTCAGAGCCTCAACTGGTAGGACCAGGCCATGTATCTGGCTTCCAAATGGGCTGGTTTCTGACAAGCTCCCCAGTCAGGGTGGGCTCAAGCACAGATAGAAAAGGGGTCACTAGGACCACAGACTCAGGAAGCACAAAGGCCTAGCTCTGAATCCCAGCTCCACGGTGGCCGTGTGACCCTGCGTGAGCAGTCTTCCCTCCCAGAGCCTCATTTTCCTCATCTGTAAAATGGGTATAATAGTGGTAACCTACCTGTGGTAGATTGCATTCGTGGGCCCAGTTCTTCACCTCTCCTGGTAGCCACACTCATTGCCATGTGACTTTGCCATGTCTCTCGCTAAAGATTAGGCAAGGAATTGTTTCCACATTTCACTTTAAACTTGGGGTCTGACTTGCTTTGGCAACAGAATGAGGAAGAACAGAGGAGAACTAGTTTGGGGCTTAGGCCTCAAAAGGCCTCGGGTGTTTCCATGTGCTCTCTGGTGCCTCCGCCATCTACCTGAGAAGAATGTGCCCCTGCTGGTGCTGGTCCCAGGAAGAGGATGGAACCCGTGGATCACAGCCTAATTGCCCCAGCTGGGCCCAGACAAGAACAGCTAACTTGGCTGGGCACAGTGGCTCACACCTGTAACCCCAGCACTTTGGGAGGCCGAGGTGGACAGATCACTTGAGGTCAGGAGTTCGAGACCAGCCTGGCCAACATGGTGAAATCTCGTCTCTACTAAAAATACAAAAAAAAAAAAAAAAAAAATTAGGAGGGCATGGTGGTGGGTGCCTGTAATCCCAGCTACTCAGGAGGCTGAGGCAGGAGAATTACTTAAACCCGGGAGACAGAGGTTGCAGTGAGGCGTGATCACACCATTGCACTGCAGCCTGGGTGACAAGAGCGAAACTCCATCTCAAAAAAAAAAAAAAAAAAAAATTACAAAAATTAGCCGGGCATGCTGGCACGTGCCTGTAATCTCAGCTACACAGGAGGCTAAGGCAGGAGAATCGCTTGAACTTGGGAGGTGGAGGTTGCAGTGAGCCAAGATCGTGTCACTGCACTCCAGCCTGGGTGACAGAGTGAGACTCTGTCTCTCAAAAAAAAAAAAAAAAAGACCAGCTAACTCTCAGGCAACCTCAGTTCTGGAAAAATGGGAAAATAAATGATTGCTATTTTAAGCAGATGTGTTTCAGGGTTGCCTGTTATGCAGCAGTCTGTGGTCACAGCTGACTAATACATTTCCTTGTGGGGTCACAGTGCCTACAAAGGCTGAGCTCTGTGTCGGGTGAGTGCTCACTAAATGTTCAGCTGCTTTTACTGTGATTATTATCATTGTTGTTATTACTATCAACTCTTGGAGGGGAGGAAGGCCTGGGGGGGCAGAGATCAGGAGATGAGAGCTCTGTACAATTCCCACATTCATCAAGTCTGCCCAGAGACAGCTCCAAGCGACAGGTTCCTACATCTAGGTGGTTGCTTTTATTGCACTTTTGAAATCCATTCCAATTAGAGAGTGAGATTGTGGTTCCTGCTATCCCAGACAGGGCTGAGACAAGCAGGGCTCAGGACCCCCAGGCAGAGGCTTAAGCATTTTATAATAATCATATTTCTTATGAAGCTTTAGTTTCACTTTCTTCAAATTAAGTCTCAGCAATAAGGCGATCGATTCACTCTCCTGGAAAACGGTGCTGAATTCCACCTGGCACCTGCCAGAGCTCCCCTCCTCTCCCCTCCCTGCAAGACCTTCGCCCTCTGATCCTGGGTGGCTACAATTTGGAGACCCTGTCTGTGTGGTCGGCTGAACCCCAAGGACCTTGGGGAGTGGTCTCCCCAGCCATGACTGGCTGGAAGGAGGCTCTGTCCTCAAGCCACCTCCAGGGCAGCTGAAGGAGCTTCCAGCCAGGCCCCAGGTGTCAGGGGAAGCGGGATGCTGTGGGGGAAGGGGCTGGAGCCCATGCTCCCTGTTTCCTGCTGGCTGTCCCTCATCAAGGCACCCAGCCAGGAGGGCCCTACTTGGCTTTAGGAATCATCCATGGAGAAACCAAAGAAGTAAGATGCCACAGTCCTAGCTTTTGTGTCAAACCTCGGTGCAGGAACTCAGCAGGGGCGATCGGAAGGCAAATGAGAGAAGGCAAAATACCTCTCCTGCTTGCTCCCCACCCATCTATCCCCTGACCCCACTCCCACCCCCAGTGGAGGCAGACAGCAGGCAGGAGCAACTTGGAGGAAAGAGGAGAGGGGCTGGTTGGCCTCCACATGCTGCTTT
The DNA here is from genome assembly GCF_028878055.3 of Symphalangus syndactylus. Lineage (NCBI taxonomy): Eukaryota > Metazoa > Chordata > Mammalia > Primates > Hylobatidae > Symphalangus > Symphalangus syndactylus. The sequence continues at coordinate 18,795,946 of NC_072425.2, forward strand.
CCCTACCCACTCTTCTCCCAGAAGATTCCTGGGTGAAGTGGAGAAAAGTGACCCAAGACCTCAAAAGATGGGTTTGGGGGTCCCAAAGAAGAGAAACTTGGCGCCTCCCAGGTCCCACTGCGATGCCCACTCCTAGCAGCCTCTTGTGAGAACTGGAGATCAGAGGAGATCACAAGGACATCAGGGGAGGTAGGTGAGGAAGGGAGTTGGGGAGGGGAGGAAGAGGGAAGCAGCTTGGAGGTGAGGATTAGAGTGAGACAAAATTTAAGGGGTGTCAAAAACTCGGCAATTTTTTTTTTTTTTTTTTTGAGATGGAGTCTTGCTCTGTCACCCAGGCTGGAGTGCAATGATGCAATCTCGGCTCACTGCAACCTCTGCCGCCTGGGTTCAAGAGATTCTCCTGCCTCAGCCTCCCGAGTAGCTGGGATTACAGGCGAGCACCACACCCAGCTAATTTTTTTATTTTTAGTAGAGACAGGGTTTCACCATGTTGGCCAGGCTGGTCTCGAACTCCTGACCTCGGGTGATCCGCCGGCCTTGGCCTCCCAAAGTGCTGGGATTACAGGGGTGAGACACCACGTCCCATCCAAACTCAGCAATATTTTTAAAAATCAAAATGAAGGCAAAAAACCCATGACACTAAGCATCAAAAACACATAAAGTCCAGCGTGGTCTGAGTCCCTACCCTGACGCACACCAGGAGGAGCGGTTTCCAATCCGCCCTGGTGCACACAGTCAGGATTTTTGATTGCGGCGTTTTAATCAACCTTGTCTGCTTGGTTCCACATACGGGAGGGCGTTTTGATAAGAAGCTTAGCACCCACCCCAAGAAGAGGATGGGGGACAAGCAAAACCATTCCTGTGATGAACATTTCCACCAGATGGAGAAATCCTGAATTTGACCAGCTTTACCTGGATTATATTTTTGGCATCAGGAAGAATAAGGTCTTGTTCAAAATGAAAGTAGTAGGGAAAATGAAGAAAGTACAGAAGCTAAATGATTGGGCACTGCGTCTGCCAGGCCCAGTCCATGCACTCTCCACAGTGTCTGACTTGAAGCCCACAACACCCGCAAGAAAGTAGCACTCACTGAGGCCCAGAGAGGTTAAGACACTCATATAAGGTCACACAGCTTGGAAGTGGTGAAGTCAGTGTTCAATGCCAAGACCCCAACTGTAACCTCTTCTCCACGTGGCCTCAAGTGACATCTTTATTCATCTGAGTGTGTGACTATGAAATTCAGCCCTACTTCACAGGCCCAGAGATAGATGGTTTTAATAATATGGTACTGGCTGGCCGAGCGTGGTGGCTCATGCCTGTAATCCCAGCACTTTGGGAGGCCGAGGCAGGTGGATCAGGAGGTCAGGAGATCGAGACCATCCTGGCTAACACAGTGAAACCCCATCTCTATTAAAAATACAAAAAATTAGCCGGGTGTGGTGACGGGCGCCTGTAGTCCCAGCTACTCGGGAGGCTGAGGCAGGAGAATGGTGTGAACCCGGGAGGCGGAGCTTATAGTGAGCCGAGATCACACCACCGCACTCCAGCCTGGGTGACAGAGCAAGACTCGGTCTAAAAAAGAAGGAAGAAGGATATGGTACTGGCTGCGATGGTGTTGGTAGGTAGGGGGAGCAGGGCTCGGTGACAAAGCCCCTCATGCCACAGACTCTGACATTCATGAGTGATTCCTTCTCCAAACAGCTCATGAGTGCCTACTGCGTGCCAGGCTCCGATCTAGGTCCTAGGGGTTCAGCAAGGAGTTAGATCCTGTGCGGACTCTGCAGGGCCCAGGAGGTTGTTGGGGAGAGAGAAACAGAATGGATTACACATAATCCTACCATCGCAAACGGTGCCAAGGACTGTGAACACACAAAAAACAGGGTTCTGAGAGGGCCTGTTAGGGTTCCTGACTCAAAGAAAGACGGGGCTGAGATCTCAAGGTTGAGGAAGAGGAGCAAAGGGAGGTAGGGAACAGGAGCTGAGGCTGCTCACGGGGCACAGCCCACCACGCAGGCCCTGGGGAAGGCATGGTGAGGAGCTAGTCTGTGTGCTGTGAGCAATGGTCCATCCTTCTGTGGTCACAGCAAATCAGGAGCCAAGCTGCCAACAGCTTCCAGGCCTCTGCCACCCCGCTCTTATCCACAGGGGTCTAGATACCAGGTGGTCCCTCAAGGACAGAAGGGGCTCCTGGACCGTCCCAGCCACAGGCTCGTTCCACTCTCCTGGGCAACATGTCCTTCTGTCTATGGGTCTTGCAGCCACCTGAGCTGTCCCCATTGGACGGACCTGCCCACTCCTCTCCGTGGGGCTCTTTCCATCCACACCACCTCCTCCGGGGTGGGAGGCCACCAAGAAGTCACCAGGAGGCTCCTGGGGAAAACAGACCCAAGCCCAGCTCTGCCCACCAGCCCCTTCCCAGACTCTTGTAAACTGCAGACTGTAAGGGAGTAGCCCCCAGGGGCTCAGAACAGGGGGGTATCCGAGGAGGAGCAGCTGAGGTGCCCCTGGCAGCACAGCTTCTGTGGCCCCCGCCCAGGAGGGCAACTCAACTTCTGGCCCCTAGGCAGGGCCCCTCCTCCCCAGCTGGAACTGAACCAACCCACCAGCCACCATGAAGGGGCTCTCCAAGCCAAGGATGTGAGTGCGTTAATTAATGAATTAGCCGTTTAATTAACATAATTAGGCCTCATTATTTTCCTTGCATCTATCGTCAATTTTAGGGCAATTAAAGTAAATGCTGGTGGAGACGGGAGGATCTGTGTTGTCACCACTGGCACGGGGTGGAACTGCTAGGCCTGACCCCACCCTCCGGGCACCAGCCCAGCCTTGGGGAAGGAAGGCAACAGGAAAAGGAGACTGCACACCTGCACGCACGCACACACGCATGCACACACACAGATGCACGCACATATGCACACATGCACACACACATACACACATGAGTGCATGCACACATGCATGCACGCACACATACATACACACATGCATGCACACACACATATACACACGCATGCATACACACAGGCGTGCACACACGCATGCACACATGCATACACACATGCATGCATGCACACACATCCACTCATGCATGCACACATCCACGTATGCATACACGCATCCACACATGCATGCACACATACACATGCATGCACACACGCATACATGCATGGATGCACAGGCATACACACATGGATGCATGCAGGCACATACACCACACCCCGAGATGGAAGGCCCTCAAGTTTACAGATCACTTTCCATTCATCCATTGAGCTCCTGTGATGTGCCAGGCACCTGCAGTTGTAACCAAGGCAGGCAGGGAAATTGAGGGCTTTTAAGGTAGACCCCCTGAGAAACCACAGCCATGAACCTCACCAAGGAGAGACCCCAGCCCTGCTTCAGGCCAGAGAGTACTAACAAGCACACCTTGAGCCACCCTCGTCCTTGCAGGAGTATGTCTCAGTGTCCCCTCTCCTGTCTACGCAAACTCCCAACTCAACCAGCCTGTCCAGGAAAAGTTTATCCAAAAGCTTGTTTTTTACAACATGGTGGTCTATCCTAGAGCCCTGTGGCATTCCGAGAGAGACTTGCCTTCACGGAAGTATGGATTCAAAAAGTCAACATGTTTGGGAAGCTGTTCAATAGTCTGAGTACTCATCCCCTTGACTCACTTCTCATTGAATTTCACCATCCTCATCCTGCCCACAAGGGGAGAGGAGGGTAAAGACTTCGCTCAGATCGAGGGGCATCTGCCTGGGCACTTGGGCACTACAAGGTTTGCCCACCTGTCTCTCAGGTGTGCAGTTGGGTTCGGGGACCTGGGTGCAGGGTTCTGTGTTTCTCAGTGTTTAATTTTATCTGAGTCCACCCAGCCCATCACCCAATATGCTCAATATTTTTTATTTAGATTTGACTTAGATCTAATCAATTCTACTTTCTCCCCTCCAACAAGTTCCTGAAACCTGTTCCTACACAGACACACAGAGGTTCTTGACACAGCTATGTTCTCGTTCAAATCACTGATGCAATTGTTGAATGAGGTAGAGCCCTGTGCCCTGGCACTAGAGACTGCCCCTAGATCTGCAGTACCTCAACTGAGGATGTATCCAAATCTGGGTGGGGTGAGGGTTGACTTTTTTTTTTTTTTGAGATGGAATCTTACTCTGTCTCCCAGTCGGGAGTGCAATAGTGCGATCTCGGCTCACTACGACCTCCACCTCCTGGTTTCAAGCAATTCTCCGGCCTCAGCCTCCCGAGAAGCTGGGATTACAGGCGCCTGCCGCCACACCCAGCTAATTTTTGTATTTTTAGTAGAGACAGCGTTTTGCCATTTGGCCAGACTGGTCTTGAACTCCTGACTTCGGGTGATCCACCTGCCTCAGCTTCCCAAAGTGCTGGGATTACAGGCATGAGCCACCGTGGCGGCCAGGGTTGACTTTTTCAAACTGCATCCCCTCTTCTTATTCCACGTCCCCAGCCCATGACAATCACATTCTCAAAACCAGGTGGCTGATGTAAGCAGAGAAGAGGTTGTGACCCACAAATCTACACTAAACCCACGGCCGTAATTAGCATCCCTGGGCCCAGTTGCCCAACCACCACTGAAGCCCCAGGCTGGGGGCTCATCTCTAGCTCTCCCCAGCTGTGTGGCCTAGGGCAAGTTCCTTCACTTCTCTGAGCTGTTTCCTTACCTGTAAGATGGTATCTACCTCATGCACTGTCGTGAGGATCCCCAGAGATGCTGCACATCACAACCAGCACTCAATCAAGTTTGTCTCAATCCCTTTCCCTCCCTCAGATCCATCAGCTGCCAACCCACGGATCATTCTCCGCCCACTCGTTTATTCCATGGCCACTCGCAGTGTTGGTGAGTTTCTTCCCTGTCTCAGGATCTCTCCATCATGAGTACATCTCACACCTCATCTCCACTGGTAGGTCTTATTATTAACTCATTTTGCAGATGAGGAATTGAGGCTGAGAGATGTGAGGTCACATGCCCAGGAGCACAGTCTGTGAGTGGCAGATCGGGACTCAAACCCAGCTCCATCTGCCTCCAGAGTGGGGCAGGACCTCCTACACCCAGGTTCTGTTCCAGGACAAGACTGGCAAAGCCTTCTGCCTTGGAGGTATGTATTCTAGCGAGAGAGATCCAAACAAATATAAAATATGATGTGATGATGGACTTGGGGCTTCAAAGACAAAGAAAGTAAATAATCATAGCAGTGGGAAAAGGAGATTAAGGGTGCCGGGAGGAACCTCCAGGACCAGTGCTCAGGGACGGTTCTAAGGAGACGCTATTGGGCGCAGGAAGGTGTCAGAGAGGGAAGGGTGTCTCTGCAGGTGCAAAGGCCCTGAGCCTGCTGGAGGAAGAAGATGGGCAGGAGAGACCTGCAGGCCCAATCATGAGAGGCTAGTGGGGTATGGCTGGGATTTGGATCTTGCTGGGTTCAAGAGGTTGGAGCTGAAGGCCAGGCGCGGTGGCTCACGCTTGTAATCCCAGCACTTTGGGAGGCCGAGGCAGGCGGATCACGAGGTCAGGAGATCGAGACCACAGTGAAACCCGGTCTCTACTAAAAATACAAAATTAGCCAGGCGTGGTGGCGGGCGCCTGTAGTCCCAGCTACTCGGAGAGGCTGAGGCAGGAGAATGGCGTGAACCCAGGAGGCGGAGCTTGCAGTGAGCCGAGATTGCGCCACTGCACTCCAGCCTGGGTGACAGAGCGAGACTCCGTCTGGAAAAAAAAAAAAAAAAGAGGTTGGAGCTGAAAAGTGCCTTATCTGATGAACACTTAGAAAGATCCCTGATGATGGCCAGACACGGTGGCTCACGCCTGTAATCCCAACACTTTGGGAGGCTGAGGAAGTCAGATCACCTGAGGTCAGGAGTTTGAGACCAGCCTGACCAACATGGTGAAACATTGTCTCTACTAAAAAAAATCCAAAAATTAGCCATGCGTGGTGGCACATGCCTGTAATCCCAGCTACTTGGGAGGCTGAGGCAGGAGAATCACTTGAACCTGAGAGGCAGAAGTTGCAGTGAGCCGAGATCACACCACTGCACTCCAGCCTGGATGACAGAGTGAGATTCTGTCAAGAAAGAAAGGAAAAGGAAAGGGAAGGAAGGAGAGAAGAGGAGAAGAGAAAAAAGAAAAGATGCCTGCTGCTGAGTGTGGACTAGACCATGGGCTGGGGGCGTGTGGAAGCAGGGTTCAGCGGCCAGGCCATTGCAGTCATCCACACAGACGCAAGGGTGGTGGCTGTGAGGTGTGCGTGGATTCTGGATATATTCTGAAGGTAACCCTCGCAGGACTTGCGGACTGAACCAGGAGTGACCCCGCTTCAGGGGAGAGCAAGGACAGCCTGAGTGGAGAGTGTAGAACTGGAGTGGAGGCAGCAGGAAGGGAGGACAACTCTCTGGGGAGCAGAGAAGAGGTCACAACAGGAGGAGGTCAAAGGCCCCAGGGAGGGTTTTGCTTACAGCATGCGAGTTGTCCCGTGTTCGGGGCCGATAGAGGTGATCCAGTCCCCTGCAGGGCGCGGTGGCTCACGCCTGCAATCCCAGCACTTCAGGAGGCCGAGGCAGGCGGATCACTTGAGAGGTGGAGACCAGCCTGGCCAACATGGTGACACTCCATCTCTACTAAAAAAAAAAAAAAAATACAAAAATTAGCCTGATGTGGTGACAAGCACCTGTAATCCCGGCCACTCAGGAGGCTGAGGCAGGAGAATCACTTGAACCTGGGAGACAGAGGTTACAGTGAGCCAAGATGGTGCCACTGCACTCCAGCCTGAGTGACAGAGCAAGACTCTGTCTCAGAAATAAAAAAAAGAGAAACAAAAGAAAGAAACGATCCAGCCCCCTATAAATAAGACCCATGATTTGAATGATATACATCATCCAATTTATCTAATTTACATTTCAAACCATCCCTTCATCTGTCATCCCCAAAAAAATCTTGCTTTTTACCCAACTGATAATTCCAGCATTTATGCATCAGCTAGTGGCACCAGCTTGTTCCAACGGTGTCCCTTGCGGTCCTCCCTGCATTTCACGAGGGCAACATGCAAAAAACTGTTCGAAACCTTTGTAAGTTCATGAGTCTTTTCATGTTGCCTTCATAATTTTTTTTAGCATATAAATGCTAATATTTTTAATAAGCTTGCCAACCTAGGGGTAAGAAACATATGATAACACATTGGAGATGCAGGTGAAGATCCCAGGCTGTGAAAGCAGTCCGTCAGCCCCTCCACAGCTGGAGTCAGGCATCAGGCATCAATCATGAAAGCAAAGAAACAAAGTTAAAGGATGAGAAGAAAAATGCTGGAAGTAGGGCATCAGGAACTGTTTATAAAAGGGAAGTGAAATTTAGGAATTCATGTATATGTTCATTTTCAGCTAGCCAAACCCTCTCATTTATAATGTGATAGTTTAACTTTTGCACAAAAGATGTTCGTTTTTAAGGTGATTTTTTTTTTCTTTTTTTCTTTTTTTTTTTTTTGCGACAGGATCTCCTTCTATCACCCAGGCTGGAGTACAGTGGCATGATCACGGCTCACTGCAGATTCAACCTCCAAGGCTCAAGCCATCCTCCTTCCTCAGCCTCACTAGTATCTGGGACCACAGGCACATGCCACCATACCCAGCTAATTTTTGTATTTTTTGTAGAGATGGGGTCTCCCCTATGTTGCCCAGGCTGCTCTTGAACTCCTGGGCTCAAGCAATCCTCCCACCTCAGCCTCCCCAAGTGCTGGGATTATAAGCGTGAGTCACTGCACTGGGCCAGTATTATTAGTATTATTTTTTACACATACTTTTTATTGAAGCATAACACATCTACAGAAAAAAATGTCAACCTTAAGTGTTCAGCCCAAAGAATTCTAACAAAATGAACACATCCCTGAAGCCAACGTCCAGACCAAGAAGTTTACCACCACCTCCTGGACCCCAGAACCCTCTTTCAGTCACCATCCCCAGGCACAGCAGTCACCCGACTTCTACCATCATAGAACCCTCCATAATGAAGCCAGCCAGGGCACGCTGGTTGGGGCAGCCACTTTCTCTCATGTTGTGAGGCTCATCTATGGTGTGTCGCATGTGTGCGGAGCAGGTCGTTCACGCTTACGGCTGCAGCATTCCCCTGAGTAAACATCTACGTGGTTTTTGTTGTTGTTGAGACAGAGTCTCACTCTGTCACCCAGGCCGGAGTGCAGTGGTGTGATCTTGGCTCACTGCAACCTCCGCCTCCTGGGTTCAAGCAATTCTCCTGCCTCAGCCTCCCGAGTAGCTGAGATTACAGGCACCCACCACCACACCCAGCTAATTTTTGTGTTTTTAGTAAAGATGGGGTTTCACCATGTTGGCCAGGCTGGTCTCGAACTCCTGACCTCAGGTGATCCGCCTTCCTCAGTCTCCCAAAGTGCTGGGATTATAGGTGTGAGCCACCGTGCCTGGCCTACATGTCGTTTTCATCCATGCTACTGCAGAGGGGACTTGGCCCAGTGTGGGGCTCACTGGGACAGCGTCTCTGAGTCTCCTCTCAGTGTGTGTATGTGCTTTCAGGGACATGCGCACACAACAGAAGCTGAGAACCTCTGTATTTAGGAAGCACCGAAGGTTCATATTCTCAACATCCACACCCCAAAGCAGCATCGGGCCTGTCAGGTTTTGGGGTTCTCAGGTCCCACTTGCTTTTCTTGTGTCTTATCAAGTTTTCAACAGGGGATGATTTTGCCCCCCAGGGGACACTTAGTAATGCCTGGAGACATTTTGTTTGACACAACTCGGGGGTGCTAGTGGCATCTAGTGAGTAGAGACCAGGATGCTGTTAGACATCCTACAATGCCAGGATCCCTCCACAACAAAGAGCCACCCGGCTCCGAACGTCAATAGCACTGCAGTTTAAAAACCCTGCTTTAAAGGAAAAAATGGGCCGGGTACAGTGGCTCACGCCTGTAATCCCAGCACTTTGGGAGGCTGAGGTGAGTGGATCACTTGAGCTCAGGAGTTCAAGACCAGCCTGAGTAACATAGACAGACCCCCCCCCCCCCCATCTCTACAAGAAAATACAAAAATTAGCCGGGCGTGACGGCGTGCACCTGTAATCCCAGCTACTAGGGAGGCTGAGGTGGGAGAATCGCTTGAACCTGGGAGGTGGATGTTGCAGGGAACTGAGATCAAGCCACTGCACTCCAGCCTGGGTGACAGAGTGAGGCCATCTCAAAAAAAAAAAAAAAAAAAAAAAAAAAAGGAATATACGGTTTATGATACCTATATAAGGATTAAGCAATACGATAAGTTGGCCATTTCGATTACCAAGCTTATTCCAAAAGTAAATTTGAGGAGACAGACATGTGGTTGCCAGAGTCATACAAAGTATAATGGAGGCTCCAAGGAAGAAGCTACTAGAACCCAGACAAATGAAGAGGAAGAGATGAGATTAGCCCTGGGTGTTCACGGGTGCATAGGAGCTCGCCTGGTTTCAGGGAGGGAAGGGCATTTATGAGCAAAGTCACAAAGGTCTGGTGGGATCTCAGAAGAGGTAGACCCATGCTCCCTTGGAGCAGGGAAGGCTTCTTGGCAAGGGAAGCTTAGGACAGATTGAGAGAGGAGCAGTTCTCTAGAGGGAGCACCAGCCAGCCAGGACCAGGGCATGGGTGGACTGCAGTGTCCCAGAGCCCCACAAGTTGGGAAATAGGAAGAGGGGGAGCTGGGACAAGACAGCAGTGACAGAGTCTAAAAGGCAGTTGAGATTGTGATCCAGAATCAAAACTCATCTTCTTGCCTTTCTAACCCACTCCACGCTCCCCCATCCCAGGAGCAGAACCTCCTGGAAATGCAGTAATCACCCTGACCTCTGCTCCTCATCCACCGTATGTAATCCATCCAAAAGTTCTACAGTTTCCCACCCAAGAAGCACCTCTGCACCTCCACTGCCACCGCCCAAGTCCAAGCCACCTGCCTGCCTGGGCTGCAGCCAAAGCCTCCTCGCTGGGGCTTCTGCCCTGTCAGGCACCTTCCAAATTCTCCTCATCACGGAAGCTGCTAGAGAGTTTAGGAATCAGAAAGTGGCCACAGCACTCGCCGGCAGGAACCCTGCTGAGCCTTTCTCCTGTGGTTTAGGAAGGGCCTTTCTCAGGGCATCTTAGCCCCCGATACAGGTGCCTTCCCAGGCCCTCTGGGGCAGCAGGTGACCTGCTCTCGGGTGTAGGGAAAGAGCTCCAGTGCCTGACCCTACCTGCCACTCTGTGCAGCTGCCCCTGGCAGCCTGGGGCTTCCTTGCTCACGGGCCACAGATGGAACTCGTGGTTCCACCAGGCTGGGCCCTGGCGGCGGGGATGAGGGAGACTCTGCCTGCCAGCCTGCCATAGCAGGCCCAGGACACCCAAGTAGGGTGGGGTCCCTGGGGCCACTGCCTGGTGCAGTTCACCGCAGAGCGAGCCCAGAGCTCCCCTGGGCAGGGCCAGGCCCCCTGGGCGTCCAGAGAGCTCATTATCCCGTCAGCCCCGAAGCCGCACCTGCTCTCCTGGTCTCCTGTGATCTCAATTAATCCGTCCTGTCCTGATTAATTAGCAGGGTTAATTATGACGGCTGCTGCTGCTGAAGCCTTGGGAGGAAAGCCTGGCCAAGTGTTAGAGCTGAGACCCAGCCCGGGGTGGCGCGGGGGCGCCTCTCTCTGCCTCTCCCTGCAGGCTGCCCTGCCCTGCCCTGCCCAGGGCCAAGGCCAAGGATCTCAGGAAGCCATTGGGGCTGTGACTCCCAGAGCCAGGCCTAGCAGGGCCAGGGCGATGCCCCCAGGCATCACCTGAGGCAAGGAGACAGGGCCATGACCCTGGGGTTGGGCTCCCCTGGCCGGGCTTGTCGTGTCACACCTTAGCCCTTGACCCTGCTGTCATTATGACCACACACCAGATGACCCCAGCACTCCATCCTGGTAGGGACCCCTTGGCCCCCTGGCCCAGCCGACTCTGAAATGAGTCCACCCGCCCCCATTCCCTTCCTCATCTGCTGAATCCTCCAGCCCCAAAGACCACTGTGCCTGGGAGACAGGCCCAGAGAGGGAGTTGGAGTCAGGAGTGGGACTGCTGTGGCCAGGCCCTTGGCCGGGGCTGTTGCAGGTCCTGTCCTGCTGCTGTTCATCAATTTCCTCACGGGCTCAGAGACTTCCCCATCCTGTATCCTTCCCCCAGACCTACCCGATACTAGCTCGGCAAACCAGGTGTTGTGCCGAACCCGTGTCAACCTCAGTAGGGCGGGCACCAGGTTCCAGAGGCTGAAGAAGACACCTAGAGCCAGCAAACCAGCCTTGGGGTTACCGGGGGCTTACATGCAGGGCGGAGAGTCTGGGTGCGGCAGGCCGGGCAGGAGAACCGCAACCACAGCGGAGAGCGTGCAGTTTATACATGGTTTTCAATTAGCGCCATCCACTTAACAACCTCCACCTGGCAACATTCACGGCCTCAATCCTGAGTTCCACGGGATGGGCCAGGGTCTCAGATGTTCCTGTAGACAAGGAATGAATCTTCGGGCTGGCCACTCCCAGATTCCCTAGCTCGGAGCCCACCTTCGGGTGCGTCTGCCATACAGGGGCATTCTAAGGGCATGCTTCAGCTACTACTGTCAGAGGCATTTACCCCACACCAGGCAACTCCAGCCTCTCCCTACAGCTGAGCCTACAGACCCCTCCCCACTGGCCCAAGATCCCTGAGCCCTTCCCCATCTCAGCTCCCACGTCCCCGGTCCCCCGCCTCGTCCTCTCCTTTTCTGGCCTCCACACCCTCCTCGCCAGCCTGGAGCTGGAGTCCAGAGAGTCACCAAGCAAGGACCGGAACCTGACTCAGCACAGGCCCCCGTCCGGGCTGGACGGACACTGCCCACTCCTGCACGCACCTCCGCTGGGCACCCATCCATCATCCCCCTCGCCAAAACGTGATCCATTATCACCGCCTGCGCCTGGCAAAATGTATCATTACCTGCACCTTGGGCACTTCCCAGATCAATCCACTTCTTAAATGTAGTAATAGAGAAGAGGATTAGGTACTAGAAAACTCATTATGAAAATGGCGTACTCAAATTCTTTAAAGGTGATATTTCATAAAATATACCCGGCCTGCCGTGTGCCTCAATCATTCTTTTTAATAGCTCTGTAGCAGCCAGAAAATAAAGTATTCATGAAGATTGAAGAAGATGATCCCATGAACTTCAATTTAATTGGTGCAAATTAAAACGATCCATCTTTTCGTACTGTCCGTCTATCTCCAATCAGCCCCACACCGCACGTCCGGCACCCTGATTACAATTATCTTTTAATAGGAAAACTTGTCAGTTTTTGTGTGATTTACATAAGCTTGAGCAAACTTATGAGTATCAGATAGGGCCTCGGTGTGTGATTTCCTCTCCCCAGCTCCCTGGCTCTGGGGATGGCCAGGTGGGGGCAGGGGCAGCAAGGTCCAGGAGGTGGGGGAGGGGCTGGGGATGGGTGTGAGGCATCCCTGAGCCTGCAGTTCTGCCAGAGATAGGGCCGGGTGAGACATCTGCGTGCACCACATCAGGCCGCAGCCCCTGGCCATTTCCTCCGGGACCACAGCATCCGGACGTAGAACCAGACAGGGCCTCTTCAAAGAGGCCACAGAACCCACCTTGACCTCCTATTTTTGGAGGCCGCACTCTCTCCTCACCATCCACTCCCCACTCACACCCCCTCGCTAAAGAGGTTACTGCCTCCCTAAAGAGCCTGTGGGGACAGACAGATGAGATTTTCCAGTGATGAGAAGCCTGGAGACAAAGTCAGCAGGAAACTGAGCATAACAAGACAGGCGTGAACAGGGAGGAAAGACGGCTGCTTGCGTCCCCTAAGGAGCATGGGACTGCGAGGAGGTGGATTTTAATTCAACGGAAACCATCCTACCTGCACCCAAGCAAGACACAGCCACCAGTAAGCAAGTGGCATCTTAGACTGCATCAATGGAGACATCATGGCTGGAAAGAGGGAGGTGATCCTTCCACCCACATCTGTGCTACGTGGATCACATCTGACATGTTCATGTACTCATCCACCCATTCATTCACTCCATACACATTTACTGAGATGTACTCATCCACCCATTCATTCACCCCTTCATTCACTTCATACACATTTACTGAGATGTACTCATCCACCCATTCATTCATCCCTTCATTCACTTCATACACATTTACTGAGATGTACTCATCCACCCATTCATTCACCCCTTTATTCATTCCATACACATTTACTGAGATGTACTCATCCACTCATTCATTCATCCCTTCATTCACTCCATACACATTTACTGAGATGTACTCATCCACCCATTCACTCATCCCTTCATTCACTCTATACACATTTACTGAGATGTACTCATCCACTCATTCATTCATCCCTTCATTCACTCCATACACATTTACTGAGATGTACTCATCCACCCATTCATTCACCCCTTTATTCATTCCATACACATTTACTGAGATGTACTCATCCACTCATTCACTCATCCCTTCATTCACTCCATACACATTTACTGAGATGTACTCATCCACCCATTCACTCATCCCTTCATTCACTCTATACACATTTACTGAGATGTACTCATCCACTCATTCATTCATCCCTTCATTCACTCCATACACATTTACTGAGATGTACTCATCCACCCATTCACTCATCCCTTCATTCACTCTATACACATTTACTGAGATGTACTCATCCACTCATTCACTCATCCCTTCATTCACTCCATACACATTTACTGAGATGTACTCATCCACTCATTCATTCATCCCTTCATTCACTTCATACACATTTACTGAGATGTACTCATCCACCCATTCATTCACCCCTTTATTCATTCCATACACATTTACTGAGTTCCTACTAAGTGTCAGGTGCTGGAGACCAAGCAGTGAACTCACCGAGGGGCCAGGTGAACATGGCAGAAAAGCAGCCCGAAGCTGCAGCTCTCCTACAACAGCTGGCTTATCTGCTTGTTACTGCCCTTTTAAAATTCGTAAATGAATTCTTAATTACACAAGTGATATACGAATGCATTGTCATTGTAAAAAAAAAAAAAAAAAATGTAAGCATCACAGATAGTGTCCCCAGCCACCTCCACCCTCTACTCTGTCCCTCTCTGGAGCTGTTACTCATCAGCTGTGTATCCTTCCAGATTTTTCTCTATGCTCATATGCATATGGATCTACGGAAACATATAGATGCTTTTGGTTTCATTTCTTTTAAAGAAAGGTCTTCGTCCAGGAGTGGTGGCTCACACCTGTAATCCCAGCACTTTCAAAGGCTGAGGCAGAGGGATGGCTTGAGCCCAGTTCAAGATCAGCCTGGACGAAATAGCAAGACTCCATCTTTACAAAAAATTTAAAAATTAGTGGGCGTGGTGGCACGCACCTGTAGTCCCAGCTACTCAGGAGGCTAAGGCAGGAGGAACAGTCGAGCCCAGAAGTTCGAGGCTGCAATGCCTGGGCAAAGCAGCAAGACCCCGTCTCCAAAAAATAAAACAAAACAAAACAAGCACACAAAGAAACAACAACAACAACACACACACACACACACACACACACACACAAATGGTATTGCCCTATTGATGTTTTTCTGAAGTTCGCTTCTTCCACTCAGGCTTCCCTGGATTTTTTCCGTCGCCCTTCAAGGGGGCTGTCCAGGGGAGGGGAGGCGGTGCTGATTTGACAGGTAGTGAGGGCCCCATCCGGAGATTGGCAGCTTCTGGGGAGCAGCACAGCAGCACGTGGTGAACAAAAGTAGGAGGCTCTGCAGTCAACTCCAGCTCTGCCTCCTCAGCCACACCCCTTCCTGTCTCAGAGCCTGGGATTCCTTGTCCTTAAGACTGGGAACATGGGAGCATGACCCCTGGGATGCTGGGAGAACTAAGTTAAGGCTCAGAAAATTATCGGCTTGGGACTTGGCACATGGATGGTTCTGTACGTGAGCTGACGATGACGATGATACCTGTGTCATCCAAGTCTAGGCCCCCAACAGAAACTTCATGTGGCTCCAGGCCCTACATTCTGCAGACAGACTCCTCCCCTGCCCTCATGGTCAGGATTGGGGTGGGGGTGAGCAACCATTATCAGCCTGATCCTACAGGCCTCTCCCCTCACTGCCCTCCCCTCCCCTAGGAACTTGGCCCTCTCAGGCTACATTTGCACATCTCAGCAGCCCTCAGCCACCGGGAGCACATCATTGATACAATAAATTATTATTTTTTGCTAAAGTCACCCTTACATGGGAGGTAAAACCTTTACCAAGAGGGTCTGGAAATTAAACTCGCCAGAAATTTTGTCTCCTTAAGGAATGATAAGAATAATTTCTTGAGCATTTTCACAAAATGCACCCACCAGCTATCTCTCGCCCCAGCTCCGAATCCTCACGAAGCCCAGGAAGCAGGCTCCACGAGCATCCCCACAGACGCGTCAACTCCTGAGGTCCTGGTGCCCCTCACCACTCACTGGGAGTGAGCATGATCACCATTACTTAGGATCCAATGGGCTTTGCTGCAACAACAAACTAACCCAAATGTCAGTGGCTTTTCATGGTAAGAGTATATTTCACACTCACACAAAGCCCCCTGTGGGGTGCTGGCCTTTCTCTATGTTGTGGTCAGACCCTGTAGAACAGGGGTCTGGGGTCACTAAGGTGGAAAGGAAAGTGATGAAGAAAACCCCGTGGGTCTGAACTGCCTCAGCCCAAAAGTGACAAGTGCCACTGTGCTCCCAGTCCATTGGCCAAAACTCACCACATGGCCCCAGGCTAACTGCTGGGGAGGCTGGGAAATGTGGGAGATCACGTTTGTATTTGATGAGCCCAGAATACCCTGCCACTCTGCATTTATAAACTGAGAAACCTAGGCACAGAAAGGAGAAGTCATTTGCCCAAAGTCAACCAACCCGTGAGGGTGAGAGCCCCTTTTCACATGGGTGGACATTGACGCTTGCTGATAAGCATGACAGTGCCCGCACACATCCACAGCTGTGTTTCCTCTCATGACCCGCCCCTCTGGATGGGTGAACACATCAGACTGATTTCTGGCTGAGGGTGTGAGAAACCTGGCCAGAGAGTCAGGGGGCAGGCTCTCTCCTCTGTCCACCCTTGGCAATGAGGCCTCACCTGCTGTATTATTCTGTTCTCGAATTGCTATAAAGAACTACCTGAGACTGGGTAATTTACAAAGAAAGGAGGTTTAATTGGCTCACAGTTCTGCAGGCTGTACAGGAAGCATGGCTGGGAAGGCCTCAGGAAACTTACCATCTGGCAGAAGGTGAAGCAAGCATTGCTTACATGGCCAGAGAAGGCGGAAGAGAGAGTAAAGGGGGTGGAGTGCTACACACCTTTACACAACCAAATCTCATGAGAATCACTCACTATCACAAGAACAGCAAGGGGGAAATCTGCCCCCTTGAGCCAATCACCTCCCACCAGGCCCCTCCTGCAACACTGGAGATTACAATTCGACATGAGATTTGAGTGGGGACACAGATCCAAACCATATCACCTGTCATCCTGGGGGAACACCAGTGCAGCCCATGCCTAAACGAGCACAGCCCCAGGCATAATCCTTCCTGTGATGTACCAACCCCAGCCCATTCCAGAACCCCTCGCCTGCCCCTTCCAGAATAAGAACTTGCTTCAGAATCTGCGACTGCCAATGAAGCAGGAATCTAAAAATCTAAAAATTATAACAAATATGCACAGTGAACATTCTCGTGTCCAAATATTTACATACACCCACACACACAAATACACTCAAAAGACATGATATGGGGAGGTGTGTTTGCATCTATAAATCTGAATTTATTCACGGAAACGGTGGTATCATATGCTCGCTTACATGACTAGAATTGGAATTGACATAAAAATAAATGGTGAACTACTCTTAAAAATGTCAAGATCATGAAAGATAAAGAAAGACCGAGAGACTGTCACCAATTTTAGATGGCTAAGGAGACATGATGACTAAATGCAATGTGGTATCCTGGACTGGATCCTGGAACAAAAAAGGGCATCCATGGAAAAACTGGAAAAATCCAAATAAAGTCTGTAGTTTGGTTAATAGCATTTGATATGGTTTGGCTCTGTGTCTCTACCCAAATCTCATTTTGAATTGTAATCCCCATAATCCCCATGTGTGGAGGGAAAGACCCGGTGGGAGGTGATTGGATCATGGCAGCAGCTTCCTCCATGCTGTTCTCATGATAGTGAGTGAGTTCTCACGAGATCTGATGGTTTTATAAGCCTCTGGCATTTCCCCTGTTTGTACTTCTCTCTCCTGCCACCACGTGAAGAAGGTCCTTGCTTTCTCTTCGCCTTCAGCCATGATTGTTAGTTTCCTGAGTCATGTGGAACTGTGAGTCAACTAAACCTCTTTCCTTTATAAATTACCCAGTCTTTGCTACTTCTTTACAGCAGTGTGAGAATGAACTGATGCAGTATCATGCCAATGTTAATTTCTTAGTTTTAATAAAATGCAAATTCAGTCAAACCTCTTCTTTGTTCTTCCTATTACTAATTTGAGTTTCCACAGGCCCTATTAGTATTCAGTATCTTCCTCTTGAAGAATTTTCTCTCCTCACCCTCGTCCCCCATCGCCACCCCCCGTTATCTAACAACTGTATGGAACATCTCCATCTCAGGAAACAGAGACCAACCTGACAATGCCAGCTGCTAGTGCTTTTCTCAGCCACATGGTGCCACTGTTGAAGACTGGACCTGCACAGCTTGGTAACCATGCTGGCCCTTGCTGCTTCAAGTGCCAGGCTCAGGCCAAGCAAGCACCCAGAAGGAGGCTCTCCCTTCTCACTCCTAGGCTCATCCGCTGTCCCCCAAAGCCTGACACCATGTCATGTTGGCTGGAACCAGAGGAGCTTCTAGCATAGCCACAAGCTGTGCCCAAACTAGCTCTCCCACAAGGCCTTTGTATGCCCCAGTGTGAGCTGGAGTCAGAGGCTAGATCCTCCCTTTCCATAGTCCACACACTCATTACCTAAGAACTGTATTCACACACATAAGGTTTTAGGGTCCAGACCACCTGTTTTTTAGTTGAGGAGGACAATGAAAAAAAGGCTCCTGGCTCTGGCTCCCAAAAGGGTGAAAGTGTGGAGTGGCTGCTGTGGTGCCCTGCCCAGGCCCCCTTCCATGGGCTGCATACTTATTCTCCAGCCTCAGGGAACACTGCTCCTTCCTCTGGACAATTGTCCTCAGTCAAATTGCTCTCACCCCAGGAGTGGCTGATGGACATAGGAGCTCAAAAGCCCAGGCCCCACTGCCTCAAAAAGAGACAACTCTCGTGGTGCAGCTCATACTCCAGAACCCACCATGGGGCCAGGCTGAGGCTAGGCTCCAGCCAAGACCATTCCTGCTCAGTCCCTTCACCTGCCCTGTCCTGCTTTCCTCCCTCCCTCTCTCCTGATGGCTCTTCCTCAATAAATCATACGTATTAGTCCCTTCTCACATTACTAAAAAGGACTGCCTGAGACTGGATAATTTATAAAGAAAAGAGGTTTAATTGACTCACAGTTCCACAGGGTTTAGAGGAACATGGCTGGGAAGCCTCAGGAAGCTTACAATCATGGTGGAAGGGAAAGGGGAAGCGAGCATGGCTTGCCATGGCAGAGCAGGAGAGAGAGAGAAGGGGGAAGTGCCACACACTTTCAAAAGACCAGATTTCATGAGAACTCACTCACTATCTCAACAAGAAGAAAATCTACCCCCATGATCTAATCACCTCCTACCAAGTCCCTCCCCCAACACTGGATATTACAATTCAACATGAGACTTGCGTGGGGACACAGAGCCAAACTATATTACCATGTGACCCTGAATCCCTCTCAACCTCTGCAACTGTGGAATCCAACCCTAAGGTGGCAGCACAGTGGAGAAGCTCAGGTGGTGGAGGAGATTTGGGGGCAGTGCTAGTGGTCAACTTTAAGGACGGATTCTTGTGTCCCATCACTCACTGGCGGCCTGGTGAGGACTCCATCACTTTTGGTAGGTAGAGAATCCATGGTCCTGGCACACTGTAGTGTGTAACTTTCATTATCTTCCACCCAGAGTGAGCCAGGACAAAGTACAGGGAAGCATGGATATGCTGGCTTGAGCAATAACTCCAGTGTTCGTAAAGTTTGGGAGAATAGCAACTAGAAGGATGGTAGGACTGGTGGTGGTTGCTGAATGCCACGGATGCCCTAAGGAGAGAAAATGACGACCTCAAAGTGATCAATCACCAATTCCAAGTGAATGTGAAAGCTGTAGGGGCTTCTAGGCAGGGTTTAAAGAGATGCTCATCCCCTGGAGCTGGAGGGAGACAGAGCTGAGGACAAGGCTCAGGACCTAATCAGAAGAGCAGCAGAATTTCAGAGAAGGTCAAATCATCAGTCCTGGTAATTATCCTACACCAAAAGTGGGGCCTTGATAGGAAAGGAGTGGGACTGAGCAACATGTGATGGAGCCACTGGGGGAGATGCACCTGAGAACCTTGAACTCCAGGTTCCCCTGAACTATGTGGGTTCAGAGAAGTGGGCCACAGCCAGGGCAGGAGATGTTTTAAGATGTGCTGGCCCTGCTCAAGATCTGCCCCCACATGCTCTCCTGGCCACCAGAGCTATAACCAGGATCAAATTGAAGTGTGTCCCAACTTAGCAAGTGTGGGCCTACTAAGGGAAGGGAGGAACACCCACCAAAGAGCTGCACGTCCTGGCCAAGATGCATGGGTGGGACAGATTCTAATGCTGCTGGATCATAGAGGGTGGGATGTACAACTGGATAAGCAAGAGCCTGTCACTACGGAGACTCCCCAACAACCCAGGATTTGCCACTCAGCAAGAGCCCCAAGAGCTGCTGGGAGGGCTCTTGGATGCTTGGACAAAGCAATCGGTCTCATTAAACGAAGATGCCAGGGCTGTCATGGCTGGCTGGAGGAGGGGATCAGAGGCTCGGAGGAGGAGCTGTGCTGGAGTGGCCCTCCCATACCTGATCCAAGCCCACCCGTGACTGTGGTCCTTAGAAGGCTCCAGATGCACCGTTTATTGAAGTGACAGGAATGAGCTGATGACGGAGGCACCAACATGGTTGAGATCAGTGGTGGCTGTCGTCGTAGCCCAGGGCTGTTGATGGGAGGTGCTGTTGCAGAACTGGGATCCCTGGTGAAATGTATAGATTCTTGAATACCAGAGCCCTGTGGCAGTGCTTGGCTGTCAGAAACAGGTGGACATAATCCCCTAGTGGGCAGCCAGGTCAGCATGGCACACAGTAGGTCCAGATGTTTCCAGGGTCAGGGTAGATGACACCAATACAGTGTCACTTCCTCTACAGAATGAAGAAAGAACAGGAATGGAGGAGCAGAAGGTTGAGACCAGCTACTCCCGTGGAAAATCAGAATCCTTTGCCCAGTTTCCAGACCCAGCACCTGAAGGAGAGGTTGGTCCCCAGGAGGAAGGAGGCTGCAACACCACAGAGGTTGTTTACCACACTGATTCCCCAGTCCTTCCCCCAAACGAACTTACAGCCCTTTGCCCAGGTAACTGTAAAGCAACGAGGGCAAATGGAAATCCTCAGAGCTGTTGGATATGGGGACCACGTTGACATTGGCACCCAGGAATCCAAAGAGCCTTCATGGCCTCCCTGTTAAAGCAGGGGCACATGCCCGGGCACGGTGGCTCACGCCTGTAATCCCAGGACTTTGGGAGGCTGAGGCAGGCAGGTCACGAGGTCAGGAGTTCAAGACCAGCCTGACCAACATGGTGAAACCCTGTCTCTACTAAAAATACAAAAAAATTAGCCGGGAGTGGTGGCACACTACTCAGGAGGCTGAGGCAGGAGAGTCACTTGAACCAGGGAGGTGGAGGTTGCAGTGAGCCAAGATCGCACCACTGCACTTCAGCTTGGGTGACAGGGTGAGACTCCGTCTCAAAAAAATAAATAAATAAAAATAAATGAAATAAACTACAAAACAAAGCAGGGGCACATGGAGAATGAGTCCTAAGTGGAATCCCAGCCCCGGTCGTTTCAGAGTGTGTCCCCTGGGCTCTCAGGCCACTCAAGTCTTTTTATCAGTTCTCAAATGTATCATTGGAATGGGCAGATTTCACAGATGGAAGAACATTTGCCTGGGCACCTTGATCTGAGGAGTAAACTCTAGGAAACTAGCAAAGGCCAAGTGAAGTCCCTGGCTTCACTTGACCAGCCTGGCCAACATGGTGAAACTCCCTCTCTACTAAAAATACAAAAATTAGCTGGGCATGGTGGCACACACTTGTAATCCCAGCTACCTGGGAAGCTGAGACATTAGAATCACTTGAACCCAGAAGATGGAGGTTGCAGTGAGCCAAGATCACTCCAGCTTGGGGAACAGAGAGAGATTCTGGCAATAAATAAATAAATAAATAAATAAACACAGTGGAAGGAATCAGAGCAGGGCCCGCCACCCCCCATGACCAAGACTGATCTAGCCACTGCCACTACTGAAGGTCAGAGCTGCCAGCAACAGGGATCAACAGGAAGCGCTCGGTGTAGCACCATCCTCTGATGTTGCACGGGATTGGATGAGCTCACCCTTGGGATGGGACAGGTGGAACTAGCTGGGGTGCCATCTTGCATGGGCCACCACTGAGGGTCGAGGAAAGGCCTGCTATCCTTCAGGATGCAGTGTATACCTTCAACCAATAGCCGTGATTTGTGCAGTGTCCCCAACAGATAGAATACCTCGGTCAGGGAGCCGAAGGGTGGACGCAGGAGTGGCCCCTCGCCATCACTGCTTTTGGTCCACTTGGCCTGTCTGTCCCCGCCATGGGCTCCAAGGCTGTAGAGGTCTGGGCACATTAATGAATTGTTTGAGCCTGCATTTTTCCACATACTAAACGGAAGTTAAAACATCTTGCTGTGGGGATTAAATGAGACCGTACTTGTCAAGCTCATGCCCTGTGCCACTAAGACACATGGCAAGTAGCTTTGAAATGACAATGCTGTCATCACTGTCATTGGCATCATTATTTTGGAATGAGGTCAGGGTCAAGACAGCCTGGCAGCAGGGGGATTTCCCAAGTTTTAGCCCATTTCTGGCACCTTCCTCACGAGAACATCAGAAAGTACTACCGCGCGTCCGCCTTGACTTCCTCATGCTGCAGGCGAAAGCTGTTTTTATTCTGAAGGAAGAGATGATCTCATTCTTCTCCAGAAAGCCCCTCATGAGGCCTGAAGCGCATTTTTAGGTTCCCCCATCCTGGGGACATTCTCC
Source organism: Symphalangus syndactylus (assembly GCF_028878055.3). Taxonomy (NCBI): domain Eukaryota; kingdom Metazoa; phylum Chordata; class Mammalia; order Primates; family Hylobatidae; genus Symphalangus; species Symphalangus syndactylus. The sequence continues at coordinate 18,818,214 of NC_072425.2, forward strand.
TCGACCCACCTCTGAGAAGCCAGGAGACCCCAAAGTGACATCCCTTTTCCCAGCTTGGGGAAGCTTTTTCTACCCTGGCCTCCATTTTATATCAGCAAAAGATTTCACTAGCACTGCCAAGAACTGATATTCAGAAATAAGTATGTAAATCCTTTGTAAATGTATGCTAATTACTTATTTTTAATTATAATGTAAATAAGTAATTACCGAATAATTTTAAAGTATTTACATGGGGGTGTGTGATTTAGACACTAACTTGTTATAAGATATAAAAACTATAAATTATACAGTAATTATAGCCCAATTTACATGCTAAGGCCAAACACAATTACACAGCAAGAAAAATATAAACAATCAGGTAATTTGGTGGTAGTTACAGTGTAATAAACAAGCTGCTTTCTTCTCCCAGTCGACAAAGTGTGTCTGTGCATTCAGCCTAGGCTCAGGGAGGCCAAGAGAAGGGTACACTCAGGAAGTTGAAACCATTTTTAAGAAAAAAAAGTTAATCACAGGATAAGAAAAGAAAGTACAATCAAAAGCGCTTGAGTTTTGGCTGGGCGTAGTGGCTGACACCTGTAATCCCAACACTTTGGGAGGCTAAGGCAGGAGGATTGCTTGAGCCCAGGAGTTTAAGATCAGCCTAGGCAACAAAATGAGACCCCATCTTTACAAAAAAAAAAAAATTAAAAACAACATTAAAAAAAAACTCTCCTGCCTCGCCACAGTGACCCCTCCCCTGCCCCCACCATACTCCAACTCAGGCAACAGAATCCCTCAAACTCTTCCCTTTAGGCCTTCACACTGCTGTGCCCTCAGCCTTAACTCCTCCTGTACTTTGTTGCCTGGTTAACTCCATCCCACCCTTCAAGTCTTACCTTCAATGACTCTTCCTCCAGGAAGGCTTCCTTGACCACTCCCCACTTCTGAGATTTGGCCAGGGGCCCTCCTGGGCTCCCACAGCCTCCTGGGCTTTCCCATCACTGCTAACTTCTGTTTTGAGATGGCCTGTTTGACAACAAAGTCCGCCTCCCCAACCAGACTGGAAGCCCCAGGAGGACAGGGCCCAGGCCTGCTTTGTCCATTGCTGGGTCCCAAGTTGGAGGCACTTGGGCTTGAGAACACGGAATCAGTGAGAACTGGATTCAAGCCTGGTTCAGACACTTTCTGCCATCTTCCCAGAGTTATCTGAGAGGCCTGGGCCTCACCCTGGGGAGAGAAGTCGTAGGTATGTCAAGAGCCCCGGGTTCTCAGTCCTTGGCTGAAACAGGCCTTTGAAGGGGGTATTATTCTCCCCATTTTGCAGACAAAGCAACTGAGGCCCAGAGAGGCCAAGTAACTTTATGAGGTCACACAGCTGGGCTATGAAATCAGGCCTCCTCCAGGTTCAAACCTAGAGCTCATAAGCCCTCTCCTCCTACTCCAGGCTTAGGGGACCTCGACTCCCTGGTATGTCATCAGGTCTCAAAGGAGGGTGGAGGGATCCAACAGACCCCGTGCAGGAAGAGCGACACTGTCAAGGCACCTTGCGCCGTCCCTGCACCTCCTGAAAAGTGGGGGGTCATAGAACTATTGCTCTGGGAGCCCCTAGGATCGCGTCTTTTTAACCTCTTACCTGAGACTTTGGGGTCAGAATCTCCCGGAGCAATGATCAAATGAAGACTCCTGAACCCCTGGACCAGCGGCCAACTCTGGAGGGGGCACTCAGAACATTCATTTGGGCCCGTCGATGCCCACTGGAGTCTCAGAGCCGCTTGCAGTGGGGGAGGCTGTGTGGCATTGGGCTAGTCCCTTCCCGCTCTGACCCTGCGCCTCCCTGTGAAAGGGGCCTCTATACATTGCCGGCTGATCATGTCAAAGAAATGACACCTCCCACAGAGCTGGGTGGAGCCACAGGAGGAGCTCATCGGACCAATGCACCCTCTAGTCACCGCCACACTTTCACTGAGCACCTACTACGTGCCAGGCAGGCCCTCTTGCCTACTACCCCTCCCCTGGCCTCGTCACCATGGGGCAGGTGCTCTGAGGTCCAGGGTGCTAGGACAGCTGGGAGGACATCTCCCCTGCTCAGTGTCCGGCCCAGCAATCAAAAGAGAAGCCCTGTATCCTCACCCCTGGGAGGACCCGCTGAGAGCACCCAGGCCCCACTCCAGCCACCCTTCCTCCATACACACCACCCCCCACCACCAGCAGTTGTCACACGATTTAGAGCCGGGGAGATGGGGGAATCCATATATAGATTCAGGACTTTTTCTCCTGCCCCTGAAGCGTTGCTGTTCATTAAGCAAGGTCATTAGTGAGGATTTAAGGGAGCCCGAGTGGGACTCAGGGGATGGAGGGCCCTGATGACCGGGCTCGGGCCATTGGTTCTACAGAAGAGGAGGTCATCTCAGTCATCCCACTGCCTCTGAGCCAGTGGGCTGAGCACTCAGAAAGTCATGTGGGAGGCCTTTCTTCTCTAACAGCCACGAGCATGACAAGCCTGCTACCGTTTATAGGTGATTACAACTCGATGAGTCCAGGACAGGGCCTGCTCCAGTCCTCACGGGAAAGCAGGCACGGAGAGAGACAGCAGTTTGAGAAGGGTCCCACGGCCCGAGCGGGTGGACATGAATCCAGTCTCTCTGACTCTGGGATCTTGCTTCTAACCACCCCATTCACGCCTCCCACAGCCCGAATGTGAAAGGACTCAGCTAGCAATGGCCAACTCAGCCTGGCGTGGTTGGGGCCAAGGCCAGCACCGGGCAGGAGGAGGCCTCGGCCCTGGCCAAAGCCGCAGAAATGGAAAATGCCATCATTCCAGCGCTACGACCCCTCTTCACAGCCCAGGAAATTCCCCAGTCCCCTGGGTAATATTTGTTTTATGGCCATCGCCGGGTGCTATTCATTTTATGACACTTTTGCCTGTGATTTTTGTTGTGGGCGCATAAGCAATGTGGCCAATTCCATTTTACGTGCCCTGGCGTTTCAGATTCATCGCCAGCCAGCGTGGCCCTGAGTGGTTACACGGTAAAGTGTTTGGCTAATAAAATGCATAAAGCAGAGATAGGAAAATCAATGCCTTTGTTAATAACACTTCGACATCTTTCACGCAGTCTGCCAGGCAGGGCTGCCCGCCGGAGCTGGCACCAGAGGCACCTCATGGGATGTCTGCTGCTGGGGCCAGGTGCCAGCTGGCCCTGGAGCCTGTGCCCTTTGCCCTCCCAGAGTGGGTGCTAGGCAGAGAACCCCGGGCAGAGCCTCTCCAGAGTGCTGATTTCCTCCCTGTTCCAGAGTTGGATGCAGAGGGTTGGAAGGGAGGGATCGTCTTGAACAGCCACTGTACTACCCTGGCCCTCAGTTTCCTCATCTATCAAATGGAGATATTAATAGTCCCTCCCTCCAAGGACTTCTGTGAGCATGCAAGGAGGGAGCCCATGTAATCCACATGGCCCCGTGCGCATGGCATGTTCAGGCTGGGTAACCCAACACCGCTCTCTCTCCTCCCCAGGTTACCCTGGCCACTCGGGGCTTCCCCGTGATCCTCAACCCCCGGGGATGAGAAAGACCTGTTTCTGGAAGCACGCATTCCAAGGCACTGTCGCCACCTCTCCTCGGACCCCAGGGAAGGCTGTGTTTCCTAGTCCATTTTGTTCTTGACCAAACCTTTACCTCGATTCCCATAATCCTTCAGCTGCCCTCCTGGCACAGCCTGAGTCCATATCACTCCCCTCCTCAAAAGCCTCCGGCAGTTCCCCTCCCCTCCAGGGCAGGCATAGCCCCGTGACTTGGTCACCTCCCTCCAGCCGTACCCACTGTGCTGCTGGCTATCAACCCTGCTCCTACCAAATACAACATTTCCTGCCTCCGACCTTTGTCCCTACAGGACTCTCCTCCTGGCACATGCTTCTCTCCACCGCCACCCCATCCCACGCATCCAAGCTTACACAGACCATGCGTTACTGCCTCTAGGAAGTTCCCCGTGATTCCTCCCGGCTCCTAGGAAGCTCCGGGACTCTCTAGCTGTCCCTCCTCTGTTCTCTGCCATTTGTGAGGCCATTGAATTCTAACCACAGGAGTTCTCATTCTTTGATGGTTCTGTTGAATGTCCACATTTGGAGCTGAGCTTGTCCGCCCCAAGCCAGGCACCTGCAGCATCATGCTCCACCCTTGACCAACCCATGAGGCCATGATGCCCATTTCACAGATGACATCACTGAGAGGTGACGGCCGGGCCCCGGGTGAAATAGCAAGTGAATGGCAGAGCCCAAGTCCTGGTGCGGGGGTCCCCGCCATGGGCATTTATACCACTGAATCCCCTCGGGAGCCCTGGAAGGATGAAGACCTTGGAGGACGTCACATACTTCTCAAATGCTCCCCACCCCCAGCTCTGGGTTGGACGAGTGACATCACCTCTCTGAGCCTCAGTTTCCTCATCTCCAAAATGGGAGTGATTTTTATTTTATTTATTTATTTATTTTTTTTTGAGACAGAGTCTTGTTCTGTTACCCAAGCTAGAGTGCAATGGCAGGATCTCAGCTCACTGCAACCTCTGCCTCCCAGTTTCAAGTGATTCTCCTGCCTCAGCCTCCTGAGTAGCTGGGATTACAGGTGTCCACCACCAGGCCCAGCTGATTTTTGTATTTTTAGTAGAGATGGGGTTTCACCATGTTGGCCAGGCTGGTCTTGAACTCCTGACCTCAAATGATCTGCCCGCCTCGGCCTCCCAAAGTTCTCGGATTACAGGCGTGAGCCACTGCGCCCCACCCAGAGTGATAATATTATAATAGACCTACCTCCCTGGGGTGTTGAGAGGATTGGATGAAATACCCACATAAAGCCAGAGGCCTCTCCTGGCAATGTTGGGGGGCCCAGGACACACTGGGAGGAAAGAGAGCAGGGCCAGGCAAGGACCTTGTAGGCCAGGAAACAAAGACAGGAAGAATCAGCACTGTTTGTGCCCAATCCCGGTGCTTGCCAGAGATAATGGGAGTTCCTTCACCCCCACAGGCCTCAGTTTCTGCCTCTGTAAAATGGGTACAGTATTGCCCACCTCCCCAGGCTGTGGAGGCAGAAGAGGGATTAAAGGAAATAATCTATGCAGATCTTGGGACCCGCCAGCGCTTAGTGGACTTTGAAGGTCTTGAGTGCCAGATTTAGGCGCTTTGAAGGGGGACATTTGGGGCATGGGAGGAGCCTGGGTCCCGTGGGGGAAGCATCCCAGACCTGCGCCTTTCCTCTCTCCCCAGCACCCCAAGACCGGTCGGGGTTGGGGAGCCCCCATGTCCCCAGGAGCCAGCCTGTCTCCCCCCATACCCCTTGCTGCCGCCAGCCCCAGCCCCAGTGCCCTTCCCCCCTCGCCTTCCTTCCCCACCCGGGAGCACAAACCCAGAGCTTAATCCCCAACGCCTCCCAGCACACCCAGGCCTGACGCACGGCTGGGCAAATATTGGACTTTATTAATTTAATTTAATTAAACTTTATTAACCTTTATTAAAAATAAACTCTCATTAAAATTCTCATTCCCGTCTCTGGCAAAGGCAAAGGCGGGGCACAGCCTCCTCTCCAGGCTCGTTAAATGTCACCCAAAGAGACACAGTGGCCTCCAGAGCCAGAGTCGGGGACACGAAGCCGAGGCTGGAGGTGAAGGGGCCGGGTGGGGTGAGGTGTGTGCATGTTCAGAGGTGTTGGCAGCCGAGATCCAGGCCCCAGGGGGCCCACGGAGTCCAGCCACCAGCAGGGGGGCAGATTTAGGCAGACTCCGGAGTTCCAGGCCTCATGCTATGCCCAGCAGGACCACCGAGCAGACTGCAAGGAGGAAAAGGTTTGTTTCTATCACATGCATGGTTTTGCCCAGATCCTAAAAGCAGTGTTTGCTCCTATTAGAAAAATTGGAAATAGAGAAAAGCACCAAAGAACATAAAATTCTTTATGATGCCAAATAGACTCTTGAAGCTTAGAGCTGAGGAAAGCATATTTATCATCCAATCTGAAACATTCTTTTTTTTTTTTTTTGACAGGATTTCACTCTGTCACCCAGGCTGGAGTACAGTGGCATGATCACAGCTCACTTCAAAGTCCACTGAGTGCTGGCCCATCCTGAAGCTGCACAGATTATTTCCTTTAATCCCTCTTCTGCCTCAACCTCCCAGGCTCAAGCAATCCTCCCACCTCAGCCTCCTGAGTAGCTGGGACCACAGACGCTCACCACTATGCCCAGCTAATTTTTTAAAATTTTTTGTAGAGATGGGGGTTTCACCATGTTGCCTAGGCTGGTCTTGAACTCCTGGGCTCAAGCGAGCCCCCTACCTCAGCCTCCCAAAGTGCTGGGATCACAGGCGTGAGCCACCTTGCCCAGCCTCAATCTGAAGCATTTTAAAGAGTGAAAGTGCTACCTATAACCATGCATTCAGTCACAAACAGGCCCAGCAAATGGGGACACCTCCTTGCTGCTCAGAGCAACACTGGTGAGCTGGGCACAGTTTCCTTCCAGTGGAAACTGAAACCCATTTCAACATACAAGGGAGTTAGTCCTACTTTCAGGAACCACTGGGGTCCCCACCCTCCAAGTTCCCAGTCTAGACCTGGTGCCTGGGCTGTGTTTGTTGTTGTTGTTTGGGCTAATTCAGAGCTGGCAGCCGCCAGTCACCTACGATGTGCTGGCCCTACCCTGAGCTCTGTGTGGATTATTTCACTTCATCCCCCTAAGTCTCCTGGGGATGAGAATACCGGGCCTATTTTATAGAGAAGGAAGCTGAGGCCCAGCAGGCGAGGGGCTAAGAAGCAGAGCCAAGAGAGAAATCTGAAGCCCTTGCTCTCGTCCACCTCCCAGAGCTCGTCCTTGCCGGAGCCGAGGAAAATGGATCCATAACCTGGGGAAGGGCAGATTCCAGAGGGGCAGGCCAGCCACCTTGGGTAAGCTCAAGGTCTGCCGCCGGGCACATGGCTCAGATTTGCCCCAAGAGCCTCTTGGGCAGAGTCTGGGAGGAGAGGGAGGTGGCACTCAGCCAGCAGGTAGAGGTGGCAGGTGTGATTCCTTCCGATCCTGGAGGGACCAGGCCACAGGTGCTGCTGCACAGGCCGGCACCGGAGGCCCCCATTCTGGACAGTGGCCAGGTCACTTTTGGGGCAGCACCTCCCTGGTAGAGCAGGCTTACGGAAAGGCGAAAACCCCTTGGGCCACTCCGGTTCAAGTATCACCAAAGGATGCTCGTTGATGGCTCATGTGCTCAAAAAAACTACACGACACATGGCAAGGAAGGCAGCTGAGCCCGAGCCAGTGGCAGCAGCAATGACTCTGGGCAGAGAGGGGCCTGGGTGCAGATGCTGGCACACCACTTAGCGGTCTGGTCACTTCAGACAACTTCACTCTCTCATTCAGCATGTGTTCCATGAGGGCCTGGCATGGGGGCGTGAAGGGCAAACATCACAGCCCAGGCTCCCGGGACCTTGCAGGCCAGCGAGGGAGACAAAATCCAGCAGTGACACCCAATAGCCGGTCATTGCGAATGGGAGAAGTGGCATGAGGGGAAAGGAGAGAAAAGCACAGGAGCCCTAGTTAGGTGACATTGGAACCCATTCCTGAAGGCCGGAGGGAGCCGGAGGGACCCAGAGGAGGGCTGAGCCAGCTGTGAGAGGGGTCGCAGAGGGGTTCAGGTTTTAACCTCAGCATCCCACATCCCAAGAAGAGCAGTAGGCAGAGGGTACGGGCTGGTGGCTGTAAGGGGGGCAGGCAGTGCTGAGAGCAAGAAGCGGGAAGGAGCCACTTGGGAATGGGGAGCTGCGGGGCTTGGGCGGGGGTGGGTGGAAGGGATTCGCGGCCAGGCACAGTGGCTCACGCCTGCAACTCCAGGACTTTGGGAGGCCAAAGCAGGCGGATCCCTTGAGCCCAGGAGTCTGAGACCAGCCTGGGCAACATAGGGAGACCCCGACTCTACAAACAAGTAGCCGGGTGTGGTGGTGCATGCCTGTGGTCCCAGGCACTCAGGGGGCTGAGGTGGGAGGATTGCTTGAGCCCAGGAGGTCAAGGCTGCAGTGAGCCATGGTCGTTCCACTGCACTCCAGCCTGGGTGACAGAGCAAGACCCTGTCTCAAAAAAAGCAAAAAGAGGCTGGGCTTGGTGGCTCAAGCCTGTAATCCCAGCACTTTGGGAGGCCATGGTGGGTGGATCACCTGAGATCAGGAGTTCAAGACCAGCCTGGCCAACATGGTGAAACCCCGTCTCTACTAAAAATACAGCTGGGCATGGTGGCGCATGCCTGTAATCCCAGTTACTCAAGAGGCTGAGGCAGGAAAATCACTTGAAACCAGGAGGTGGAGGTTGCAGTGAGCCGAGTTCGCTCGTGCCACTGCACTCCAGCCTGCGTGACAGAGCAAGACTCTGTCTCAAAAAAAAGGGAGCGGAATTTGCTGTCGACACCTACAGTAGAAGCGCATTCAAGAGGATCCACCGGACAATCTGCCCGTCCACTCATTCATTCACCCCTTGACTCATTCATCCAGCAAGGTCACTGCCAGGCCCTAGGGCAGAACTCTCCGAAGACCCACGGGGTCCCTGCCTCAAGGAACTTGCAGCCCAAGGTTGGAAGCAGCTCACAAAGGATGAAATAAAAGTAACTGGACTTGATCAGACAAGCCCCAGGAAGGGAAATCTATGGAGCGATGGGGCAGGGAGCAGTGAAGGGCCAGGATTCCTCTCACAACAGAAGGGAGCCCGGGGCTTCTCGGAGGGAGAGTTAAACCGAGACCTGGAGTTCTAGAAAGGTCCTGCCGTGGCAAAGACCTGAAGCGGATGCTGGAGGCGCCACCCAGTCTCCTACTCAGGACCCAGGCTGTCCTTGCTGTCGTCCTGCGGAAAGGCTGGGCCCCTGACCCGTAGTCAGTCCTCCTAGTTACAAACTGCCGTGTTTAAAGATTTTGTTAACAGAGAAACAAGGAGCTGGAGGATGAACACATGGGTTGTATGTGGGGTTGGGGTCGGATTCCACAGATCCCTGGCAGAAAAGAGGGTGCCCCAGGGGAAAGGGGCCACCATCCAGGCAACCTCCAGGGTGGGGTGAGGGTGCTTTGCTGGCCAACAGCAGGCTGATTGGTTCTCAGCACAGAGCATCTTCCTGCATCCTCCAGCACTGGGAGCCTCCATCTTCCAGACAAGAGCCCCCAGGGCACCCAGAACTGTCTCCATGGCTCCAGGCAGGGTAGGGACAGGCTCCTCTCCACCATCTTAGAAAAAGCCTCTTTGGGGCCACATACCCAGCCTGTTCCCAGAAAATGCCAGGGCCCCTGCAGCTCCGAGGTACAGCCAGCCTGGCCAGGCCAGGATGGATGGAGGCAGCGGCCCCCTCTCCCCAGGCGCCCCCTTCACCCCTGGCACCTCCCCCTCCCCCGGCACCCTTTCTCCTGGACTCAGGGCCTCAAGGACCCCTCTGCTGCTGTCTCCCATGAGTTTTCTCTCTCCCTGTCTCCAGACTTCCCTCTGCTTCTCCATGGCCACCCATGGATGGCAGCCTCAGCACACCCACCAGCAGGGACTGCCTGGCCTCCAGGCCCTGGTCCAAGTGCCTAAGAAACCAGCAGGTTGGCCTAGGTGGGATGAGATGCCCAGCCCTGGTCCAAACAGCTCAGACCAGGGATTGAGTCCCATGGAACATACCTGGGTGGCTGGATCCCCCTGGGAAACAGGGATGGTTTTCTGAGGGCTCATGGGGCTGTCTCGAGCATGGCCCCTGTGGCTACAATTTCCTAAGTGCATTTCTAAGGTTTAATAGTGAACACCCTGCCTGAAAAGGAGCGAACGCCCTGTCCCTGGAGAAGCGCCCGTGTTGTAGAACGGCCTGGGTGGAATTGGATCTGAGCAGCTCTCGCCCAGAGATGCCTTCCTCTTGTTCTCACTGGGTCCCGCCTCGGGGCACCAGGGAAAGGAGCTGTGGCAGTGGAGGGAGCAGTACTCACTGTTGACTCCGGGAGAACCTCTCCGTGCACCAGCAGGGTGGCATCTCCTGCCCAGCTTCCTGAAACCTGAGGCCCCCTAGAAAGCCAAGTCCTGAGACACAGCGTGGAAAGGCCGGGCCACTCGCATCCGGGCAGGAGCACGACCCTGCACCCTGCAGGCCCAGGTGCAAACCCGGAGCCACAAGCAGAGACCCTGTCTTGTGCATGTAGCCAAATGCAGGCATCCAGGCCACATGTGTGTGCCTGACTGTGTGGCACAGTCCTGCCCAGGAGCACAGCCAGGCACACACATGGACAGTGCTCTGGGGTAGCTGCTGCCGCTGGCCCCCCATTCCTGGGGCCAGCAGGGTTCTTCTCTCTGGAGAGAATTTCCCTCTTCTCAAGGTAGAAAGGCTCCTTCCTTCTCCAGCGCCAGCAGGAGCAGATGGGACAGACGGGGGATGTGGCTGGAGAAGCATGGGCTGTGCCATCTTTGGGGGACCACCCCCCTGGGCCTGTTCCCTCCTCTGCCCCTGGCAACACCAGCTCCCAGAGCTGAAAGCAGGATGGGGGCCAGGGCATGCCTTGGGGTGGGGGTCCCACTTCCCCCTTCCCTTGCTGGGGAGCAGCGCCAGCCACCCCAGGGAAGGCTGCTGGACCAGGCCAAGGGCAGGGGTCAGATTGCCCCAGGCCAGGAGCCCCCCGAAGATCCCAGCTTTCTGAGGCCCAGGCTCCAGAATCTCCCACGTCGCTGGCTGCAACATAAAATAGGTCATTGATGTAATCCTGGCCAAATTGGCCTCTTACAGATCAGCCAGGCCGCGCTCCCCGGGCCTAATTATCCCATATTTGGTCAATAAGCTATTAACACAGCGCCATGGATGTTAATAACCGTTTCATGAAAAAGTCGGTGTAATTTATGAGATCAACACTGGTTAACAAAATTAATAAATATTTCATTCGGGGAGATTTATCCCGGTGTGCTCTCAGCAGGTGGACCAAGGGTCCTTGGGCAGCCCCGGGGAGCCAGCAGTTGGGAGAGAGGAAGGCCTGGCTCTCACTTGGGCCGATAAACATTTACCTCAAATCCTATCGCCATAAATCCACGGGCTAGATGAGGGAGTCCAGTAAAACCTGACTTAACATTATGTTCGGGCCATTAACAATATTTATATAGATGTCACTTCGGGGAGGGTTAGAGTCGCCAGGCAGGGCCCAGCGGCCGTGACGGGAGCAAGCTAGGATCCTGTAGGAAGATGCGTGCCCAGGGAGGCCCGGGGCATCGGGAAGAGTCCCAGAGTGGCTCTCAGACCCCATGGGGTTGGCGGTTCCCAGTTATGTGACCCAGGATGAGTTTCTCCACTGCCCAGAGCCACGGTTTCCTCATCTGTAAATTGAGAATATTAAAAATAACCATCCGGGCTGGGCGCGGTGGCTCACACCTGTAATTCTAACACTTTGGGAGGCTGAGGCAGGAGTATCACTTGAGGTCAGAAGTTCGAGACCAGCCTGGACAACATGGTGAAGCCCAGTCTCTACTAAAAATAACAAAAATTAGCCGGGCGTGGTGGCGCACGCCTGTAATGCCACCTACTCGGGAGGCTGAGGCAGGAGAATCGCTTGAACCCAGGAGGCAGAGATTGCAGTGAGCTGAGATCGCAACATTGCACTCCAGCCTGGGCAACAGAGCAAGACTTGGTCTCAAAAAAATAAAAATAAAAATAAAATAAATATCCATCCAGTGGGCTGATGGGCAGATTAAGTCTCATGACACAAAGTAATCCCCGGGCACCAAGGGAGGACTCAGTCCATGGAAATGGCTGTAAGAACCATTATCCACAGAGAGAGCCAAGAGATAGGGCCCTCTGCCCAGACGAGAACCCTGGGGAGTGCACTCTGCCTCCTCCATTGGCAACCTGTCGTCCACTGGGTGTTGTGCACACGTGACCTACCATGCCACAACAGTCCTGCAGGGTGAACACTCCTGAGAGCCCCATTTTCCGAAAGGGGAAACCAGGGCTCAGAAGGATGACGTGACTTGCCCAGGGGCAGCCAGAAGGAAGTGGTGGAACTGGACTTGAACCCAGGTCTGTGACTCCAAGCCTCCCCCTTCTCCCACTCTGTCCCCCAGCCTGGGAGAGCCCTGGCCGGGGTTGGGTCCCTGCTGGGCCGGCCTCTGTTCCTGTCTGCCCTCCTGGCAACCACCTAGAGCCCTGGGCAAATGGACCTGTGCACGGGGGAATGCCAGAGCCTGTTGTGGTTAAGGAAGTTTCCAGAATAACTAATCTGTTTTCCGTGGGGAACTTTCCACCAGGCATTGATTTTCACTCTCCCTGCCTGGGGTGGATTTGATTTGTGAGGAGAAGCTCTTCCAAGAGGCAGAAGCAATTGTGTGAGATAAAAGTGCCTAGTATGACAGGCTCATCCACTGCTGAGGCCCAGGCTGGGGCTGAAGGGTGGGCGAGCGGGCAGTGGGATGGGCGGAGGGGGGGAGAGGGAAGGGGATGGGGGGGCCCTCTGCATCTAGCCCCTTTGTGACCTTGGCACAGAATCACCCCTCCGAGCATGTGGCTTTGAGGCAGCAGCACCACCTAGAACACCAAAGACCAGGCTTCTGCTGCTCCCCCTGGAGGCGGGCGGGCTGGTGAAGTTGCACCCTTACCTACAAGGCTTCATTAAGCCGCACACCCGGCATGGGGCCCAGAGAAGTGAGATGCCCTGGGGGAGGCTGCACCCTGTCATTCTTAAGCATCCTGATCCCCATTCATTTCTCGTCACTGAGCCCCTGCCCTGACCTCACATGATCCTTTTAACAAGCCTGGGAAGAAGGCCCAGGGCCTGGCTCATAGAGAATGCTCAATAAGTGTTGGTGAAGGTATCATAATCCGCATTTTGCAGACCAAGAAACTGAGGCTCCTAGGGGTTGAGTGACTGCTTTGAAAGAGACAGAGTCAGGACTCAAATCCAGATCTGCCCCCCGCTCCTTTATCCCAGAGCTGATGGGTGCTGGGATCAGTCAGGGGCTAAAAGGGAAAACGGGGACTACCAAGGGTCTCATACTCACCTGGGCCCTGAACTTGAGGTGGTGGATGCAGATGAAAGAAATCATGAAGACTTTGTCTCCCTGCTTTTTCAGAATCATTCATCATTCATTCCTTCATTTAGGTATTCAACAACTTCATTCAATAGACAAATCTGGCTGGGTGCGGTGGCTTATGCCTATAATCCCAGCACTTTGAGAGGCCAAGGTGGGCAGATCACCTGAGGTCAGGAATTTGACACCAGCCTGACCAACATGGTGAAACTTCATCTCTACTGAGATGACCACCACCACCAACGACAACGAAAAATAACTTACCTGGGCATGGCGGTGGGCACCTGTAGCCCAGCTACTCAGGATGCTGAGGCATAAGAAACACTGGAACCTGAGGGGCGGAGGTTGCAGTGAGCCAAGATCACGCCACTGCACTCCAGCCTAGATGACAGAGTGAGATACCATCTCAAAAAAAAAAAAAAAAGCAAATCTTTATGGTGTCCCCGCTGTGTGCCAGGAACTCCTCCAGGTGCTGGGGACACAGTGGTGAACAAAGCTGACATTCTCGTGGCAGAGACAGGCTTTAAACAAAACAGATAAAAATGTGGCGCATGCCAGATGGTGATGCTGTGGAAATGGGGGAGGGAGCTGCAGGGGTGGGGATGTTTAACAGGGAGTCGGGTGGGAGTGTGAGAGCTTGGGGCAGCTCTGGGCAGAGGGATCTGCAAATACAAAGATGAGGTGGCCAGTGTGGTCTCAGAGGGGAGAGGGAGGTCAGAGAGGGATCAGAGACGCAGAGGGCATTGCAGAGGTGTGACAGACCTGGCTCAGGCCTTGGAGGGGACCCCCGGCAGCTGGGTGCAGAATGGTGAATGGGTGAAGGCCACCTGGGGAGACAAACTTGGGAAGTTTTTGTGACAATCCCGGCTTGATCCAGGGTGGATCAAGAGGGAGGAGGTGAGAAGAGGTTTATTTCAGATGTGGAGGTTGAGAATAGCGGAGCACAGGATGAAGGCCTAGGCCATCTGGCCCGAGGGCTGAGTGCCTACTTAGCACCAGGTCTGGGAGACACCAGGAACAAGTGGTGGGACCACCCCAGGCTGCCGCCCTCTCAGTGCCTGTAAATTAGTATGGGGTGGCAGGGACAGACCCCAAACAACCACGGAAGGAGGTGCCAGGAAATGCTCGGGGACAGAGGGTGGCAGGCTCTGTCGAGAAGGTCAGCTTCATTCCCTGCTGTGTCGCCAGTCCCCAGAAGAGTTCCCCCAGCTGATCCTGCCAGGTGGCATGTCTACCCAGGCGCCCACCCTGCTCCGCGATCAGCTCTGGTCCCAGGATCCCAGAGGGTGATCAACTGAAGCGTGGAGGGGTCAGGGTGGTTGCAGAGAGGGCAGCCACAGGGTGGGTTATGTTGCCTGGAGCGTTGGGGTTGGAGCTCTAGAAGGCCACATGGACGGAAGGCCAGGTGGTAGGAAACGAACCCTGAGGGGCGGGCAGCTAAGGAGCCCTGCCTTTGTCCTGCAGGCACTGAGCAGCCATGGAGAGCTTTGGAGCCAGGTGGTGAAGGTTAGGCCAGCATTTCCCAGAGATCGCACTGGCAGCTGTCGGGGGACTGAGGGCTAGGCCCACATGGGTGTTGCCGGTGGAGGGCATTTGAGGAGGCCTCGGCTGACAACAGTGGTGCATGACCCAGCAGGGCAGCCTGGCACCTTGGATTGCAATGTGGCCCTTGACTTTCCATTCCCACCTGCTTCCCAGGGGCCCCCGGACATCCCTGCTCTACCCTCTGGCCTCCTGCCCAGGCCGTGTCAGCTCCCAGGGACCTCTCTGAGCATCAGCCCAACCCAAGGTTGTTCCAGTGGTGGCTGAGAGTTGTTGGCAGCCAAGGAAGAGAAAGCTGCAGGGTCTCCAAACCCATGTGCAAGGGGCTGAGGGTCACTTCCAACTCAGTGGGTGGGGTGGGACATCTGGAGAGAGACTGCACCACTGGGACCCCCAAGGATGCTCTCAGGATGTGCTGGGCATCCATGAGAGAGCCACTGTCCCTCTCTGGGCCCAGGCTTGGCTGTTCTGCTGCACTGCAAGGGAGCTGGAGAAAACATGAACAAGGACTATGTTTTGAGCACTCACTGATGCGGGGGGCTCTGACTGCTTCATCTCACTGCCTCCCCTCCCAATCCTGAGGGGCAGAGAGGAACCCCGCCCCCACTCCTCAGGGGAGAAAGTACAGGGCAAGAGAGACAGGCCCCACCCGAGTCCACAGAGCAGAAGGTGGCAGAGCCAGGATGGAAACTGGGTTTGGGCACTCCAGGGGCTGCCACACACCCTGCTCTGGGCCACCCCGGGAAGTGCAGGCAGGTAAGACTGCTCCAGGCCCCAGACAGCACAGGGCTGACTGCAGGGCCCTTCTGTCTGTCCCTCCTGACCTGGAACACAGCCCAGTGACTCTTAGCAGGTGAGGTCGCCCCTCTGCCCTCTAGGGTGCCCCTGGGCTGGTGAACACCCATCAGGATGGGGCGTGGAACAGTCACTGAATGGGGGCCCTCCCTGGCCTCAGCCCGGCTCTGCGCAGTCCTGGGCGGTCCCTGAGCACCCCCTCCCGGGCTTGGCACCCCATGGTGCAGCAAGGGGGCCACCTTTCAGGGGATGCAGTCCTGAGGGGGAGCCTTGCTCCGCTTCTCTCCTGCTGTGTGGCTTTGGACCAGTGACTGCCCCACTCTGAGCCTCAGTTTCCTTTCTGTAAGATGGACTTTCAACTGTTCAACCATTCATTGACTAAGTGCCTGCCATGGGTAGTTTGAGAAGCTTTCAATACAGCGACAAGCAGAACAGACAAGGCTCCCAGCCTTCCCTGAGCAGACCTTCTAGCAGAGGAGAGAGACCCCCCCATGAACATAGGAGATGTCAGACAAGCCATGCAGGGAGGGACAGGAGGGACAGGAGGGCAGGATGCGGGGGCAGCTACAGGATTGAACAAGGTGCCCGGGCAAGCCTCCTCTGAGAGGTGAGACTCCTGCAAAGACTTGAAGTGGTGAGGGAGGGAGCCACTTGGCTACCTGGGGAAGAGTGTTCCAGACAGAGGGCAAGCCCGTGTAAAGGCCCTGAGGCCAGATGTGCCCCAGCAGGGGTTCAAGGAACAGGAAGAGGACCCATGTGCCTGGAGGGGCTGGCCAGGGAGAGCAGGACAGAGAGGTGAATGGTGGGCAGGGCACCCTGGACTTCGGGCCTCTAGAGAAATGGAAAGCAGGGAGGAATCTGTGAACGAATGCACATCAGGCGTTACATAGCCCACACATAGTAAGTGCTTAATTAACAGGAGTTATGATCACTGCTACTTATAATTAGGTGATTTATGACCTGTGTTTGGGGAGTGTGAGGGGTGCCTTAGGGTCTCCGCCTATGGTCAGGAGCTGTATTTGAGCAACCCAGCCTATCCCCCATGGGAATGGAGGTCTGCAGCCCTATCTCAGCCTCTCCAGAATTTTCCAGGGCCACACAGGGCCTCGGGAAGTTTGGGGAGTGACGAGGCGGGGCCACTGTCACAATGGCATTAAATCAGACCCCCAGCTCCGGAAGAAATCGCACCAAGAAGTTGTTAATACCTTTATTATGGGCTGAAATGTATTCACGATATTAAAAGACATCCCATTTCTGCCCCCTGTGTCACATCTGAGATGTAGCGTAGATAAATGATATATCACCGCGCGAGATCTACTGAAACCATTAGTAACCATGACATTTTGACGTCAGATTTTTAAAAATTCCTAAGTAATCTTTTTGATTTATGAAATGCTGTCTGGGTTCATCGAGAGAGATCTCAGATTTATCACCGCCTGGTTAGAATTATTAATGATTTTCAATTTGTAAATCTGAAGTCGAGAAAGTCTGTGGGCTCAGGGCGAAAACTCCCACCGTCGAAGGCCCAGCCTCTCCTCCAGCCTGAGTTCCAGCAGGAGATATGGTCCTCAGCCCCAACATTCTCAACACTTGACATTGTCTCCCAGCAAATTCTCTTTGTCTGCAGCATGCAAGACTGTGGGGGGATCAGCTGCAGGACCTGCCCTGGGTAGAGGTGTCAGCCCCACTCAAATAGGGGATGTCCACTCCTTCCCCCACCCCGACACAGAGCCCTGCAAAGCTGCCCCAGGAGATTTGGGCGGAGGCAGTCAGTAGCAGACAGCCCTGCCCTTGAGCCTGGTTCAGGCTTCAATGCAGCTGTAGCCTCTCACACCACTGAAAAGCCTAGAGCAGCCTGCCCTTGCCCAAGGCAGCGGCCACAGAGCCCACACTGGATGCAGAGCCCCACACTGCCACTTCTCCATCTCATCCCTGTACCTGCCTCTCAGCCTTACTGCTGTCCCCCTCAAACCTTCCATCTGCCTCCCTGTTCTGGAAGCCACCCCAGCCTGGGCAGGCTGCAGGGAGCAACACTGCTGGACCCCCAGGCCTGAGTCTGACTCCACTGGGGTCCTGCACAGACCTAAAGGGGCTCATGACTCTAGCTTGTGCCCTAGGCCACCTCAAGCTGTGTTAGAATCCCCCGGGGGAGATTTCAAACCTGCCAATGCCCAGGCTGCCCCCCGACCAACTGAATCAGAGTTGCCAGAAGGGGCTGGTCGCAATGGCTCACGCCTGTAATCCTAGCATTTTGAGAGGCTGAGGTGGGTGGATCCCCTGAGGTCAGGAGTTTGAGACCAGCCTGACCAACGTGGTGAAACCCCATCTCTACTAAAAATCCAAAAATCAGCCGGGCACAGTGGTGCACGCCTGTAATCCCAGGTACTTGGGAGGCTGAGGCAGGAGAATCGCTTAAACCCAGGAGGCAGATGTTGCAGTGAGCCGAGATGGCGCCACTTCACTCCAGCCTGGGTGATAAGAGTGAAACTCTGACTCAAAAAAAAAAGAATTGCCAGAAGGTTCCAGTGTGCAGCCAAGGCCGAGACCCAACCCCTTATATCACCACCATCCCATTCCTCCCTCCCTGTAGCCACCGCCTAACTTATACCTCACCCTTTCTGTCCGGGACCAAGAAAGTCACTCAGTCTCAAGTCTGACCCACTCTGGCCCATCCAACCTATGACAGTCCAAGCGCACCTGACCATGGCACTCTCCTGCCTACACACTCGATGGCTCCCAAGGCCCTCAGGCGGAAGGTGATCTTCCTGCCCTGCTCCCACCGAGGCAGGAGAGGGCCAGGGGGTCACATGATGCCCTGCGGGGAGCCGCCTGCAGGACAGAGCTAGACCCAGAATCCTCCTCCCGGCCCGATCCATGGGAACCCCACCAGCCAGCTTCTCTGACCAGAGTGAGGGCTTAGCTCCGGGGCCGCCCTCCTACCTGGGCAGAAGGAAGGCCCATGGCAGGGGTCCCTGGGGAGTGAGTTTCACCTGCCACTCGCCACTCAACAGGGTGACGGGACTCTGGTCACTCACACCTGCACCTCAGGTGTAGGTGGCAGGGAGGGTGAGCTACACAGCCTCTCTGAGCCTCAGTTTCCTGATCTGTAGAATGGCACAACAGAATTCCCAATCCCTGGAGTTACTCTAGAGTTTAAGCCACTCTCACATGGGACGCACTCAGTGCCAGCTCACGAACAGTGCCCAGGACCACGTGGCTGCGGTTGGCACCGTGAGGACTGATTCATCCTGGGCTGGCGTGTGAAGCGAGGCCACATTTATCAGTTTCATCCTGCACTGGGTTCAAGTTCTCAACACTCTATTTACTGACCAATGTCCTTTCTGGGCTTCAGTTTCCTGGACACTAGGAACTCTTCCTCCCACACGTCCTTCCTGCCCAGCCGCCCCACCCCACCTCTCTCTGAGGGCAGGAGTTCCATCTGGAAGTCACCTGGCAGCAAACTCGCCTCCTGGTCACCTGCCCCAGCCACTGACTTCCGAGTCAATGATGCCCTGCAGAGGAAAATGTGTACTGGCCACGCTTTTTTTTCTCAATCCACATTTCAAAGGGAAAATAGGAACCACACTTCTGTAGCATTCAGAGGCAGGAAGGCGTGTTTTCCAACAATGCAGGGATACAGGTCGTGGAGCCCCCGACTTTCTCCCTGGTGCCCGGCAAGGAGCCAGGGATGGTGGCAAGGCAGGGAGGCAGAGGCAGAAGGTGGAAAGACAGAAAGAGGGAGAAAGGGACACAGCCTCTGTGGACGAGGGGCATAGGTAGGGCTGACCCAGGGGGTGCATGGCAGAGCCTTGGGGTGGGGGAGGGGAGGCTGGCTGCAGAGACAGGGACCAGGCCCGCTGTGCTCTCCAACCCCTGCCCAGTGCCTGGCACAGATGGGCTGTCCGTGAGCACTGAATGAATGCACTCATGAAGGAATGAACCAGCCTTGGCTGCCTGCCCCCTAAATGCCAGGTTTTTTCCCATCCACGAGCTCATGTAACCTCCCAATATACCTGCCAGGGTGACGTCATCATTCCCATTTCACAGACAAGGAAGCTGAGGCTCAGAGGGGCACACGTCTGGCCTGAGGTCACACAGCTGGGCAGCAGAGGAGCCTGGGGACAGCTCTGGCTCCAGGTACCACGCTAAGGGCTCAGACTCTGGCCTCACACCAGAGGTGGGTGCAGCCTCCTCGGCTCCCAGCAGCTAGGCATGGGGACCTGCCGGTGGAAGATGGAGCAGGGAAGCTGGGGGAGGCAGAATGTCTTTTGGCAGCAATAGAAAACCAACACAGGCCTGGGTACCTGGAAGTGGGGTGCTGTTGTAGCAAACGCCTAAAAGTGTGCAAGTGGCCTTGGAATTGACCAGTGAACAGAGACGCATGATAGAAATCTGGAGACGCATGACAGAAAAGGCCTAGGTTGCCTGGAACAGACTTTGGGTAGAAATGTAGCTGTTAAGTAGATGCTCCTTGCTCTCCTCAACCTCAACCCTCACTGGCAGAGGAGGATGGGGGTCAGGGGCCAGGCAGAGGAGGGAGGTGTGGAGGTCTCAGTAGTGGAGAAGTTTCAGGGGTGAGTGCAGAGATGGACAACACCTGGAGAACTGAGACTGCTAAGGGTCCGGTTTGAACAGGATTTCACATGGGCACGGGAGTATTTATTACATTGTGATGGGGGAGCCACAATGAGAGACCGACAGTGAACCAGGGGCCTGAAAAAAAAATCAATGATGATGATGGTGGAGATGGTGATGATGCTGATGGCGATTCTACTGCTACTGATGGCTATAAAGATAACGAGGGTAAGGATGGTGATGGTGGTGATGATGGTGATTGTGATGATGGTTGTGGTGGTGATTGTGGTTATAGTGATAATTATAATGACGGTGATGATTGTGATGATGGTGATGGTAGTGAGGATGATGATGATGATAGTAGTGAGGATAATGATGATAGTGATGGTGGTAGTGGTGATGATGGTGATGGTGATGATGGTGGTGACGGTGATGGTAGTAGTGAGGATAATGATGATAGTGATGGTGGTAGTGGTGATGATGCTGGTGGTGATGGTGGTGGTGATGGTGATGGTAGTAGTGAGGATAATGATGATAGTGATGGTGATAGTGGTGATGATGGTGATGGTGATGATGGTGATGGTGATGGTAGTAGTGAGGATAATGATGATAGTGATGGTGCTGGTAGTGGTGATGATGGTGATGGTGGTGGTGATGGTGATGATAATGGTGGTAATGATGATAGTGGTGATGGTGCTGGTGGTGATGGTGGTGGTGATGGTGATGGTAGTAGTGAGGATAATGATGATGATAATGGTAGTGAGGATAATGATGATAGTGATGGTAGTGAGGATAATGATGATGATAATGGTAGTGAGGATAATGATGATAGTGATGGTAGTGATGATGATGGTGATGGTGGTGATGATGATGATGATAGTAGTGAAAATGATGTTAGTGATGGTGGTAGTAGTGGTGATGATGGTGATGGTGGTGATGGTGGTGATGGTGATGGTGATGGTAATGATAGTGGTGATGGTGCTGATGGTGATGGTGATGGTGGTTATGGTGACGGTGGTGATGGTGATCATGATGATGGTAATGATGATAGTGGTGATGGTGATGGTGGTGGCGGTGGTGATCGTGATGGTGGTAGTGAGGATAATGATGATGATGATAGTAGTGAGGATAATGATGATAGTGATGGTGGTGATAGTGGTGATGATGGTGATGGTGGTGATGGTGATGATGATGATGGTAATGATGATAGTGGTGATGGTGTTGATGGGTGATGGTGATGGTGGTGGCGGTGGTGGTGATAGTGATGGTGGTGGTGGTGACAGAAGTGGTGGGTGGTGATAGTAGTGAGGATGATGGCGGTGGTGAAGTTGGTGATGGTGGTGGTAGTGATGGTGATAGTGAGGATGCTGATAGTGGTGATGGTGGTGGCGATGGTGGTGGTGGCAGTGGTATTAGTGGTGGTGATGATGATGGTGATGGTGATGGTGGTAGTAATGCGGTGATAGTGGTGAGGATGTTGGTGATAAGGTAACCTGCTTGAAAGTACCCAACTCAGTGCCCCAAAAAAGGTGAATTGTTCCCTCTTCATGACAACCAGTTTTGATTCTGACTATAGGGGCCTGGTCTCACCTCCCTGGGGAAGTCAACACCTTCTTGGCATTTCCAGAGCTACCCTGAGCCCCACCTCCTCCCTAGTCGTTGTTGGAGCGTTGGGCCAAACAAGGGATGAAGCAGGAACTTCCTCTGGGGAGGAGAGAGAGTTTGGAGCTCAGCTCAAGACTGGCTGGAGCCTGAGGGAGGGAAGTGCTCTGGGGAAGCAGGAGCTGCTCCCAGGTTCCTGGATATCTGTGGTGATGGAACCTTGAGTCTCAGCCTTGAGCGCTGCAGAGAGGGCCCTGTAGTAGGCTCTGGAGCCAGTGGAGGGGCTTCTCAGTGGGAGGCATGTCCAGGACCCCTGGTAGAACAGCCTGACCTGATGACAGGGTGCAGGCTTGGGGACAGTGTCATGCCACACAACAGCAGGCCAGAGAACCAAGGAGACCTGTGCCTGGAACATCACACCCACCTCGGACTCTGGAGGGAAGGAGGGAGGCCTTGAATCCCCGAGAAGTGGATGTCCAGGGACCAGGCCCAGATTCCTTTTTTTTTTTTTTTTTTGAGTTGGAATCTCACTCTGTCACCCAGGCGGGAGTACAGTGGCGCGATCTCAACTCACTGCAACCTCCGCCTCCCTGGTTCAATTGATTCTCCTGCCTCAGCCTCCCAAGTAGCTGGGATTACAGGTGCCCGCCACCATGCCTGGCTAATTTTTTGAGACAGGGTTTCACCGTGTTGCCCAGGCTGGTCTCGAACTCCTGAACTCAGACAATCCGCCTGCCTCAGCCTCCCAAAGTGCTGGGATTACAAGCGTGAGCCACCGCGCCCAGCCCAGACTCCATTTAATTTAGAATAGTAAAAGACACACACACCACGTAACGTGGCCACACGCAGACAAGACATGCCTCACACAGTGGGCCATGCCCTTGCATTCACACCAGTGCAACATTGTGTCACAGGCCCACATGACACTGCTCAGAAACACACAGAAGTCCACGGTGCACGCAGGGACATGCACATGACACGTAACATAGTGCGCTCATGGGGCCTAATGATGACCTCCTGAGACTCGCTCCCCACAGTGGCAGGGGCCAAGTATTGTCAGGGTGCCAGACATCTGTGCTGCTTCTGTGGCCGCCAGGGGCCGGGAGGCAATATTGTGGGGGTCCTTATTTATTGTTATACATCGCCGAGTGCTTTGAAACTCTCATTTTCTTATAATGCACAAATTAAGCAACTGTTTGGAGTTGAGCAGACGCCAGGGGACCAGATGGATGCAGTGGTGGGGGAGAAGCCTGCTAAGCATGGTGGGGACTGGGGGCTCAGGGGCAGCCTGTGGCCTCCCGAATAGCAGTTGGCTCATCTGTTCATTTGGACAATAAACACGGGTTAAACAGCTCCTGGCGGTGCTTCCCCAAAGGAGGTACCTGGCTTGGGTGCCCCAGACACCCTGACTCAGTAGTGCTCATTAATAAGCACCTACCGTATATAAGATGGTGAGTTTCGTGATGTGTAAGCAAGACCTTGTTCAATCCTCATGCAGCCCTAGGAGGGATGAACCCATTTTACAGAGAGGGAAGCTGAGGCTCCAAGAGAGGACACATGCCCAGATTACTGCAGTGGAGGCTGGACTCCAGAGGCCAAGCCCCTCCCATTCATTCACTACCACCGTCACCCGGCTTGGCACACCTGTCTCAGACTGCAGTGATGTGAGGGGCAGCCTGGCTTCCTGGGATGGGCCCCACAAGCTTGCAATAGAATTGCCCCTTTACACAGCCAATGTTTTCTGAGCCCTGGACCACCCTCTCTAGGCATCGTGTAGGTGAAGCTGGGAAACTCCAGGCTGAGCTCGAACACTTGCCCCAGACCAGTCCGTGACACTGACCCTGGATACAGTCACACACATCTTAGAATTCCAAAGACCCTGGCTCTCCTGGTCCTCACCCCCCTGGGAGGAGGGCAGGTTCGGCATCCTTGACCCCTGCCATAACTGAGGCTCAGAGATGTGATGGTGTGTGGTCAAGCTCACCAGCTTGGAGTCAGCACAGGACTGATCCTGGCTCTGGGCACTTAGGCAAGAAGCTCCCTTCTCTGAGCATGGTTTTCTCATTTGTAAAATAGGGCAACTAAATCTGAAGAAGATGATATTCAACAAGGGCTTAGCCCAGGACCTGGTCACAAGAAATCATCATGGGTCACTAGTGGCTGCTATTTCTTTTCTTATTATCATCATAGAAAATTTCCCAGAATTTTCCTGCAAATCAGCATCAAGAGAGATATTATCATCCCGCTCAGGTTGAGGCCAAGAAAGACCCAGCAAAAGATGTTTGATAATTTGGGCAAAATGTGCTCCAGTGATGAAGAAGTGCTCTGAACTGAGCCCATGAGGACAGTGTGGGGCTCACAGCTCTAACAGCGCTGCCTCCATCCATACTCTGCCATGCTGAACAGCCAGGGTGCCCAAAAGAGACACAATACAGACTGGAACAGCCTTTTAGGGGAGATTTGTGTTTTTCAAAAATTTTAATGCATATACCCTCTGTATTAGTCCATTTTCATATTGCTATAAAGAACAGCCGAAGACTGGGTCATTTATAAAGGAAAGAGGTTTAATTGACTCACAGTTCCACATGGCTAAGGAGGCCTCAGGAAACTTACAATCATGGCAGATGGTGAAAGGGAAGTAAGCACCTTCTTCACAAGGCAGCAGAAGAGAGTGTGTGTGAAGGAGGAATCGTCAAACACTTGTAAAACCATCAGGTCTCATGAGCACTCACTCACTATCATGAAAACAGCATGAGAGAAACTGCCCCCATGATTCAATCACCTCCCACTGAGTCCCTCCCTTGACAAATGGGGATTATGGGGAATACAATTCAAGATGAGATTTGGGTGGGGACATCACCCCCTTGATTGAGCAACTCCATTTTTACAAATTTGTCCTCTAGAAATGTTCAGATGTGTCCTCAGTGATTGATGTTCAAGATATTTATGAAGCACTGTGGGCCAGAGCAATAAGCTGTCAACATAAATGTCCACCAGTGGGAGAATAGTGACATGAGGACACATGTCTACCACAGGGCACCATAAAGTCAATGCCAAAGGCTGCAGTAAGTACCTGGGTAGAAATGTGAAAAGACAGTCTGGTGTGATGGCTCGTGCCTATAATCCCAGCACTTTGGGAAGCCGAGGCGGGCACATTGCCTAAGGTCAGGAGTTCAAGACTAGTCTGGCCAACATGGTGAAACCCCGTCTCTACTAAAAATACGAAAAAATTAGCCAGGCATGGTGGCGTGTGCCTGTAATCCCAGCTACTCGGGAGGCTGAGGCAGGGAAATTGCTTGAACCAGGAAATTGGAGGTTGCAGTGAGCCGAGATTGCATCACTGCACTCCAGCCTGGGCAACAGAGCAAGACTCCATCTCAAAAAAAAAAAAAAAAAAAAAGGGACATTCAGGATGTAATTCTTAAAAAAAAAAAAAAAAAGGGAAGGTTGAAAACAGAATGTATATAATAGTGACATATATATGTGTGTGTGTGTGTGTCATATATATAATTGTGTATGTGTAATGGGAGGTAAGAAAGATAGGAGGGACTTCAAGTTTCTGGTCCAGCATGTAAGAAGTGTAGAAGTTGACACTCTATCCTCACAGCAAGTAAAATGCTGAACAAACTGAAAAATCAACAACTCTTCTTAGATTTGCCAGAGAAGTAAGGTCACAAAACAAACAGCTGCCCCAAAATTAAAGAGACAGACAGGCCAGATTCAGAGAATCACAACTTACTGGAGCAGAAAACCATGAGCAGAAGCATCCACAAGAACCAGCGCCAGGGTAGGAAAACCTTAAATGTAAGAAATAACTTACTAGGAGGTCAAGGTAGACAAGTCTGAGAGTTGAAAACCCCAGGGGACCAAATCATGAGGGGCACCCACACTTTTGTGAGTTTTTCCTCTAGAGCTCTACAAGATCCTCACAGTAAATATTGGAGAAGAATCCCCTCATGCTTCCGGTGAGGGAGGGGGAAACAACCCATTTTAAAATACACCAGATCATTCTTTTCTTCTTCCTTTTTTTTTTTCTTCTTAGATGGAGTCTTCCTTTGTCACCTAGGCTGGAGTGCAGTGGCATGATCTCAGCTCACTGCAACCTCCACTTCCTAGGTTCAAGCAATTCTCCTGCCTCTGCCTCCCGGGTAGCTGGGATTACAGGCACCTGCCACCATGCCTGGATAACTTTTGTATTTTTAGTAGAGCCGGAGTTTCACCATGTTGGCTAGGCTGGTCTAGAACACCTGACCTCATGATCCACTGGCCTTGGCCTCCCAAAGTGCTAGAATTACAGACGTGAGCCACCACACCTGGCCCATTTTTTTTCTTCTTAAAAAGGACTGCTTGATATGGTTCGGCTGTGTCCTCAACCAAATCTCATCTTGAACTGTAGTTCCCACAATCCCCACATGTCATAGGAGGGACATGGTGGGAGGTAATTGAATTAAGGGGGCAGTTCCCCCATGCTATCCTCGTGATAGTGAGTAAGTTCTCACGAGATCTGATGGTTTTATAAGGGGCTTCCCCCTTCGCTCCATTCTCATGCTTCTCCTTCCTGCCACCATGTGAAGAAAGACATGTTTGCTTCCCCTTCCACCATGATTATAAGTTTCCTGAGGCCTCCCCAGCCCTGCAGAGCTGTAAGTCAATTAAACCTCTTTCCTTTATAAATTACCTAGTCTTGGGTATTTCTTCATAACATTGTGAGAATGAACTAATACATTGCCCTCAGGAGAAATTATTTTACCTGTGCCTAACCTGCTGGGGTTTTATCAAAAACAACCCACCTGGGGGAAAGGGAATACTTAACTCCAGTCCCCTCTAGTCATCCTGTTCCACCAAACAGGGAGGGAAAATAACTAAAAAGCACTGGTGAAGTTCAAAGTTCAGGAGCACAGGCTCACCAAAAAGTGACCTAATTATAGAATTATACAACGCTTCCCCTCCCTGCACCTTACTGCCACATTACTAAAAACCTATTTACCACAGTTTCTTTGACCCAATACACCTTTTAACAGAAAATTACAAGGCATACTAAAAGGCAAAAAACAGAGTTTGAAGAGACTGAAAAAGCATCAGAACAAGATATGGCAGGAGTGGTGGAATTATCAAACCAGGATTTTTTTAAAAACTATGATTAATGTGCTAAGGGCCTTAATTGAAAAAGTAGACAACATGCAAGAACAGATGGACAATATAATCAGGAAGATGGAAATTCTAAGAAAGAATAAAAAAGAAATGATAGAGATGAAAAGATACTGTAACAGAAATAAAGAATTCCTTTAACCAGCACATCAGTGGACTGTACATGTGGAGGAAAGAATCTCTGAGCCCAAGGATATGACAACAGAAACTTCCAAAACTAAAAAGCAAGGAAAACAATGACTTGGAAAAAAGCAGACAGACAAACCAGAACAGAATATCCAAGAATTGTGGAACAACTATTAGAAAAGGCATAAATGCATTAATGGATATACAGGAAGGAAGGAAGGAAGGAAGGAAGGAAGGAAGGAAGGAAGGAAGGAAAGGAGGGAGGGAGGGAGGAAGGAAGGGAGGGAACATTTGAAGCAGCAGTGGCAGAAGGTTTCCCCAAATTAATGTGAGATATCAAACCACAGATCCGGGAAGTTCAAAGAACAACAAGCACGATAAGTGCCAAAAAAAAAAAAAAAAAAAAAAGGAGTCTAGGCATATTATATTCGAATGTCAGAAAATCAAAGATAAATAAAAAATCTTGAACAAATCAGAGGGGAATAAACACTTTACCCACAGAGACCCAAAGATAAGAGTTACATGTGACTTATCCTCAGAAACCGTGCAAGCAAGAAGAGAGTGGGGTGAAATATTAAAGTGATGAGAGACAGAAAAAACAAAACTTCATCAGCCTAGAAGTCTGCAAAATTATCCTTCAAATGTGAAGAAGAAATAAAGACTTTCTCAGGCAAATAACAGTTTGACGGAATTTGTTTTCAATACATCTGCCTTGCAAGAAGTGTTACAAAGAAGTTATTTAGTGAGAAGGAAAATAAGTTAGAAACTCAGATCTACATGAAGAAAGGAAAAGGATTCGAGAAGAAATGTGAAGATAAAATAAAAACATTTATTTTTCTTATTCTTAATTGATATAACAGTTTGCTCAAAGTAATTATAGCAACAGTGTATTCAATTATGTATGCATATGTATAATGCTCGTGTAGGCTAAGTACAAGTGAAATGTATAACAGCAATAATACAAGGGATAGGAGGGAGGAATGAGGAATATTTTGTGATTATAAGGTATGGCACTATCCATGAAAGTGGTATAGTGTTATTTGAAAATTGAGTTGGATTGCAATGGAAAATGGGGTCGTATATTGCAAACTCTAGTGTAGCCACTTTTAAAAAGTAGAATTGTCTTTGGTAAACAAGAATTCAGTTAAAAAAACCATAATTTATATTCCAAGAAAGGAGAGAAAATGGAATCATAAAATACCCTATTACAACCACAAAAGGCAGACAAAGTGTGGAAGACAAAAGTAGGAACAAGAAACAAGTGCAACAAATGGAAAAGCAACAAATATGGTAGACATTAATACAACTATAACATAAGCATTTTAAATGTCAATGGTGTAAATATACTAAATATACCAATTTGGAGACAGAGATTGTCAGAGTAGATTTTAAAAAGCAAGACCCAAGTGTATGTTGTCTACAAGAAAACCACTTTAAGTATAAAAACATATATAGATTAAAAGTAAAGGGATGAAGAAAGATATTATACAAACACAAATTAAGCAGAAGTAGCTATATGAATTTCAGACAGAGCAGACTTCAGAACAAGGAAAGTTGTCAGGATAAAGAGAGGTATTACATAATGACAAAATAATCAATTCTCCAAAAAGACGTAATAATCTTAAGAAAGCATCAAAATACATGAGGTAGAAACTAATAGAAATGCAAGGAGGAACAGATGAATCCACTTTCATAGTTGGAGACTTCAACACCCCCATATCAGAAATGAACAGATTCAGCAGGTAGAAGATCAGTAAGGATATAGGGAAGTTCAACAGCACCATCAATTAACTGAATATAATTAATATCTATGAACTACTTCATATAACAACAGAAGTTTACACATTCTTTTCAAACCCACATGGAATATTCACCAAGATAGACCACATTCTGGTCCATAAAACACACCTTAACAAATTTAAAATAATAGAAATAATATAATGTCTGCTCTCAGACCACAGTGAATTTAAACTAGAAATTAATAAGAGAGAAGATAGCTCAGCCAGGCACAGTGGCTCATGCCTATAATCCTAGCACTTTGGGAGGCCAAAGTTTGTGGATTGCTTGAGCCCAGGAGTTTGACACCAGCCTGGGCAACATGGTGAAACCCCGCCTCTATGAAATATAAAAAACGTTAGCTATGAGCTCACTCTTGTGATCCCAGCTATTCAGGAGGCTGAGGCAGGAGGATTGCTTGAGCCTGGGAGGCAGAGGCTGCAGTGAGCCAAGATTGTGCCACTGCATCCCAGCCTGGGTGACAGAGTGGGATCCTGTCTCAATAAAAAGAAAAAGAAAAAAAAAGATAGCTAAAAAATCCCAAAACACTTAGAGATTAAGTAACACATGATTCAAAGAATAAACCTCAACTAAAATTTAAAAAAAAAAATTTTTTTTTTTTTTTTTGAGATGGAGTTTTGCTCTGTGGTCCAGGCTGGAGTACAAAGGTATGATTTCAGCTCACTGC
The DNA here is from genome assembly GCF_028878055.3 of Symphalangus syndactylus. Lineage (NCBI taxonomy): Eukaryota > Metazoa > Chordata > Mammalia > Primates > Hylobatidae > Symphalangus > Symphalangus syndactylus. Next base: position 18,847,466 of record NC_072425.2, read on the forward strand.
AATCTCTGCCTCCTGGGTTCAAAAGATTCTCCTGCCTCAGCCTCCCGAGTTGCTGGGATTACAGGTGCATGCCACCGCACCTAGCTAATTTTTGTATTTTTAGTAGAGATGGGGTTTCACCATGTTGGCCAGGCTGGTCCCGAACTCCTGGCCTCTGGTGATCTACCTGCCTTGGCCTTCCAAAGTGCTGGGATTACAGGTGTGAGCCATCACACACAACCTGAAATTTTAAAGTATTTTGAACTAAATGAAAATGAAAATACAACTTACAGAAAACTGTGGGATGCAGCAAAAGCAGTGCTTAGAGGAAAATTTACAGCATAGAATACATATAATGGAAAAGAAGGACTAAACTCAATAATCTAAGTTTCCATGTTAGGGAACTAGAAAAAAAGAGCAAATTAAATCCAAAATGAGCACATGAAGAGAAACAAAAACTAGAGCAGAAGCTAATAAAATTGAAAACAGGAAATCAATAGAGAAAATCAACAAAACCAAAAGCTGGTTCTTTGAAAAGATCAATAAAATCAATAAGCCTCACCTGAACACAGTGGCTTACCCCTATAATTCCAGCACTTTGGGAGGCTGAGGAAAGTGGACCACATTAGGTCAGGAGTTCGAGACCAGCCTGGCCAACATGGTAAAACTTCATCTCTACTAAAAATGCAAAAATTAGCTGGGTATGGGGGTGGACACCTGTAGCCCCAGCTACTCAGGAGGCTGAGGCAGGAGAACCACTTGAACCTGGGAGGCAGAGGTTGCAGTGAGCTGAGATCATGCCACTGCACTCCAGTGACAGAGTGAGACTCCACCTCAAAAAAAAAAAATCAGTAAGCCTCTAGAAAGGCTAAGAAATAAGGAGGGAAGACACAAATTGCTAACGAAAAAGGGAACTGAAACAGAAAGGAAACATCACTACAGATCCCATGGGCACTAAAAGAATAGAGAAATATTGTGAACAAGTCTATGCACACAAATGTAACCTAGATGAAACGGGCCAATTTCTTGAAAAATAAAATCTACCAGAATTCACACAAGAAGAAATAGACATCAGAATAGGTCTATATCTGTTAAAGAAATTGAATCAACAATTAATAACCTTCCAAAACAGAAAGCAGATGGAAAATGTTACCAAACATTTAAGAAGGAAATTATACCAATCCTCTACAATCTTTTTCAGAAGATAGAAGTACAGTGACTGTATTCTAACTTATCCTGTGAGGCCAGTATTATCCTAATCTGAAAACCAAAGGCTTTACAAGAAATGTTAACTACAGAAAAATATTTCTCATGAACATAAATGCAGAAATCTTCAAAAACTACTAGCAAATTGGAACCAACAATGTATAAAAAGAATTATGCACTACCACCAAATGGGAATTTTCCCAGGTATGCAAGGTTTGTTCAGCATTTGGAAATCAATTAATGTAATCTATTACATCAACAGACTAAAGAAAAATCATGTGATCACATCAGTAGGTGCAGAAAAAGCACCTAACAAAGTCCAACATCCATTCATTATTAAGGCAAAACAAAACAAAACACCTCTCAGTAAACAGGAATTGAGGGGAGCTCCATCAGTTTGATACAGAATATCTACAAAAAACCTACAACTAACATCATACTTAGTGATGAGAACTAGAAGCTCCCCCACTAAGATCAGAAACTATACAAACATATCTTCTCTCACCACTGCTTTTCAATATTGTACTGGCAATTCTAGCTAATGCAATAAGACAAGAAAAGGAAATAAAACATATTGAGATTGGGAAGGAAGAAATAAAACTGTCATTGCAGATAACATAATTATCTAGGTAGAAAAACTGAGTGAATTAAAAAAACTAAAGGAACTAACAAGTGATTGTAGCAAGGCTGCAGCATACAAGATTAATATTTAAAAGCCAACTGTTAATGAGAACACATGGACACAGGAAGGTGAACATCACACACTGGGGCCTGTTGTGGGGTGGGGGGAGGGGGAGGGATAGCGTTAGGAGATACACCTAATGTTAAATGACGAGTTAATGGGTGCAGCACACCAACATGGTACATGCATACATATGTAAAAAACCTGCACGTTGTGCACATGTACCCTAAAACTTAAAGTATAATAAAAAAAAAATAAATAAGAATATTAAATAAATAATTGCCAAATGTTTCCCTATATATTGGCAATGAACAAGTGGAATTTAGAATAAAAAACACATTATCATTTACATTAGCACTCAAAACTACTTAGGTATAAATATAACAAAATGTGTACAAGAGCTATATAAGGAAAACTACAAAACTCTGACAAAAGATAACAAAATAGAGTAAAATACATGGAGAGATAGTTCACGTTCATGGATAGGAAGAGTCAATATTGTCTAGATGTCAGCTGTTCTCAACTTGATTTATATATTCAACACAACCCAGTCAAAATCCCAGCAAGTTATTTTGTAGACATAGACAAAATGATTCAAAATTTATATGAGAGGTAAAAGACCCAGAATAGTTGGTTCATATTGAAGGAGAAGAACAAAGTCAGACTGACACTACCCAACTTCAAGACTTACTGTAAAGCTAAGGTAATTAAGATAGTGCGGTATTGGTGAAAGAACAGAAAAATAGATCAGTGGAACAGAATAAAGAAACCAGAAACAGACACACATAAGTATCGTAAGCTGACAGAGATAGTCTTTTCAAACATAGTGCTGGAATAACTGGTCATCCATATACAAAAATATGATGTAGGCACAAAGCTTACCCCCTTCCCAAAAATTAACTCAAAATGGATTATAGAATCTATAACATGTACAGTGCAAAACTTATTAAACTCCTAGAAAAAAAATAAGAGAAAACCTAAATGACCTTGAGTATGGTGATGAATTTTTAGATTCAACCCCAAAGGCACAATCCATGAAACAGAGAATTGATAAGCTGGACTTTATTGAAATTTAAAACTTCTGATCTCCAAAAGACAACGTCAAGAGAATGAGAAGACAAGCCATAGACTCAGATAAAATATTTGCAAAAGACACATCTGATAAAAGACTGTTATCCAGAATATACAAAGAATTAAAACTCATCAAGAAGAAAACAAACAACCCAATTTAAAAATGGGCAAGGCTGGTCATGGTGGCTCACTTCCTGTAATTCCAGCATTTTGGGAGGCTGAGGCAGGTGGATCCCCTGAGCTCAGGAGTTTGAGGCAAGCCTGGGAAAAATGGTGAAACATTGTCTCTACAAAAAAAATACAAAAATTAGCCAGGCATGGTGGTGCACACTTGTAGTCCCAAGCTACTCAGGAAGCTGAGGTGGGAGGATGGCTTAAGTCTGGGAGGCAGAGGTTGCAGTAAGCCAAGATTGGGCCACTGCACTCCAGCCTGGATGACAGAGTGAGACTCTGTCTTAAAAAAATAATAAAATAAATGGCAGACGAGTTGGACACTTTACCAAAGAAGATGTACAGATGGCAAATAAGCAAATGAAAAGAACACCACATGTTACTAGAGAACCGAAAATTAAAACAACAGTGTGATACCACAACACACCTGCTAGAATGGCCAAAATCTCAAACACTGACGATGCCAAATGCTGGAGAGGATGTGGAGCAACAGGAACACATATTCATTGTTAGAGGGAATGCAGAATGCTACAGTGACTTTGGAAGATAGTTTGGCAGTTTTTAAAAAAACTAAACATATTCTTACCATACAATCCAGCAATTATACTCCTTTGTATTTTCCCACATGAACTAAAAACTTAGGTCCACAAAAAAACCTCACACAAATGTGTATAGTAGCTTTATTTATAATTGCCACAACTTGGAAGGCACTAAGATGTCTTTCAGTAGGTGAGTGAATAAACTGTGACACATCCAGATGATGGAATGTTACTCAACACTAAAAAGGAATGTGCCAGCAAGCCATGAAAAGACATGGAGGGAACTTACATGCATTTTGCTAAGTGAAAGAAGCCAGTCTGAAAAGGCTACATACTATCTGATTCCGACTATATAACATTCTAGAAAAGGCAAAGCTGTGGAGACAATAAAAGGATCAGTGGTTGATAGGGGTTAGGGGGAGGGAAAGATAAATGGCAGCATGCAGAGGATTTTTAGGGCATTGAAACCATTCTGTATGATACTACAATGGTGGATACATGTCATTGTACATTTGTCAAAATTCATAGAATGTACACCACCAAAGCAAACCCTAATGTAATCTCCAGATTTTGGATGATACTGATGTGTCGACATAGTTTCATTGATTGTAACAAAAATACCTCTGTTGTGGGGGATGTTGTGGAGGTTTTGTGTCCAGGGGGACAGGGGTGTGTAGGAACTCTGCACTTTCCACTCAGTACTGCTTTAAAAAATCAAGTTTATTAATTAATAACAAAAAAGAATGGAAGGAAGGAAGGGAGGGAGGGAGAGAGGGAGGAAGGAAGGGAGGAACAAAGGAGAGAGAGAAAGGAAGGGAGGGAGGGAGGGAGGAAGAAAGGAGAGACAGAAAGGAGGGAAGGAGAGGGAGGAAGGAGAAGAAGGGAGGGAAGAAGAAAGGAAGGGAGGGAGGAAGGAGACAGGGAGTGCGGAAGCAGAAAGGGAGAGTTGTCTGACTTCACAGTCCAAGAGAGAGGAGCTTGCTTCTCAGAGAGTGGTACCACACTTTGGATGGGACTCCGTGTTGAGAAAGGCCAGACCCCTGGACATGGCCCAAACAGAGTAAGTTTAGACAAAGAGAAATTTGGAATTATAATATGGAGGGGCCTGTTACCAGGGAGTAAGGAGCCTGAGGATTTTGATGGAGAAAATTATAAAATTTTATTGTAAGACATTTTAAAAGCTCTAAATAAATGAAGATAGATATCTTGTTCATGGATTAAAAGACTCAATATTTTAAAGATGTCAATTCCCCTCCCTTCATCTATTTCTTCAATGTGATCTCAATTAAAATTCCAACAGATTTTTAAAAATGAAACTTGACAAGCTAATTCTAAAATTTCTACAGAAATGCAAAGGGCTAAGAATGGCCAATGTATTCTTGAAGAACAAAGTGAGAGAGCTTGCTGTATCAGGTATCAAGACTAATTATAAAACTCTGAGAGTGAAGCCAGTGTTACCACACTGGCTCAGATATAGACACACAGTTCAACAGCCAGGACAGCCCAGGAGCAGATCAACACATGGAGACACTTGATGCACGATGGAGATGCTACTGCAGACCAGTGGGGAAAAGATGAACTTTCCAATAAATTGTGTGGGACAATCAGACCCCTACCTCAAACCATATGCAAAAAAGAGTAACTATAAAGGAACTTAAAAATTGCTTACTTTATTTTATTTAATCTTTTTTTTTTTTTTGAGATGGTGTCTTTCTCTGTTGCCCAGGCTGGAGTGCAGCAGCGTGATCTTGGCTCACTGCAACCTCTGCCTCCTGGGTTCAAGTGATTCTCCTGCCTCAGCCTCCCGAATAGATGGGATTACAGGTGTGTGCTACCACTCCTGGCTAATTTTTGCATTTTTAGTAGAGCCAGGGTTTCACTATGTTGATCAAGCTGGTCTCAAACTCCTGACCTCAGGCAATCCACCTGCCTCGGCCTCCCAAAGTGCTGGGATTACAGGCATGAGTCACCACAGCCAGCCAAAGTTGCTTTCTTTAAAATTAAGTACTGAACTGTTCATTAAAACATCCTACACATTGGCTGGGAATGGTGGCTCAACACCTGTAATCCCAGTGCTTTGGGAGGCCAAGGCAGGCAGATCACTTGAAGCCAGGAGTTTGAGACCAGCCTGGCCAACATGGCAAAAACCTGTCTCTACTAAAAATACAAAAATTAGCTGGGTGTGGTGGTGCATGACTGTAATCCCAGCTACTCGGGAGGCTGAGCCATGAGAATCACTTGAACCCGGGAGGCGGAGGTTGCAGTGAGCCGAGATCACGCCACTGCCCTCCAGCCTGGGTGACGCAGATCGAGACTCTGTCTCAAAAAAACAAACAAACAAACAAATGAATAAATAAATGTTTACAAATCGATAAGAAAAGCACAAATGATGTAAGAAAAAATGGGTAAATGGCTCCAACATGCACTTAACAGAAGAGAAAATGCAAATAATGAATAAACATGTGAAAAGATGCTCAACCTGTTTAATAATCATAAAAATTCAAATTACTATCACATTGATATATCATTATCTAACCACCAGGTGGGAAGAAAATTAAAAATACCCCCTCCAGTGTCCCCCACCCAGGCCATGCAGTTCCCCTGCAGAAGTGTAAACTGGTACAACCACTTTGGAAAACAATTTGGTGTTCCTTAGTAAGTCTGAAGAGGGGTGCTTACTCAAAGCCAGCAATTCCACTCTAGAGAAACGCTTGCACGTGTGTGTGTGACGGGGGAGTAGGGCAGCACTATTCCTGGGGGAGCTGGTGACTTTCCTGGGCCTCTACTGCCCCCAGGCCATGTCCAAGTCCCCTTCCCCAAGACTCCCCCAAACCCCCACCTCCCCACACACCTTGGGACAACACAACCCCACTGGCCTATTTTGCAAACTGTCTTTCTGGGCCTGGCCTATTTAGAGAAAGCGTGGACCCCAGACCTAGACCCAAAGGCAAGCTACTTACTGACTCTGAGACCTTGCGTGCGAATCTTTACCCTCTCAGGCCTCTGCTGCCTCCACTATAAAATGGGTTCATGACAGCACATGTCTCATAGGGAGTTTGGAAGGCAGCAGTAAGTTGGGATCAGCAGGGGCTGCGCAGGGTGTGAGCTGTCGGTGCAAAGGGTACTCCATAGATGGAAGTTCCTCCCTGTCCTCAGGACACATCCCTCTCTCCTGACTCCATTTCTTCCAACCGTTTTGGCTCACCTCAGTCTTGACCTCCCAGGCTCAGGTGATCCTCCCACTTCAGCCTCCTGAGTAGCTGGGACTACAGGCGTGCACCACCATGTCTGGTTAATTTTTGTATTTTTTGTAAACATGGGGTTTTACCATGTTGCTCAGGCTTGTCTCAAACTCTTGGGCTCAAAAGATCCTCCCACCTCACCCTCTCGAAATGCTGGGATTACAGATGTGAGGCACCGTGCCCAGCTCTGGCTGTGCATTTCTCCTGGTCTAATTCAACTCATGTTTGCAGAAGCTCTTCTTTACCTCCAGCCTGTAAAGATCTCTCTCTTCCCTATGCTTCCAGTCTATTCGCTCAGCAACAAATATTTCCCAAGAGCTCACCAGAAACAAGGCATTGTTTAAGGTGTTTCAAGGGACTGTGGGGAACTCAAGATCCCCCAAGGTCCTGGGGGAGAGGTGGCTCCAGCAGCTGTGTGGGAGAAGGGCAAGGAAATCCTGCTGTCACCTGCTCATCCTCAGTAACCAGCATGGCTTGGCACATAGTAGGTGCTCAATAAATAATGCTTGAACATTGAACCAAAAAACTGAGATGCATTCAGATTGCACACACTCAAGCAGCTCGGGTGATGCGTGTGTGTTTCTGTGCATGTGACACATGTGAGCATCGATGCACCCAACCCACCTGCACACATAGACAGCCCTGATGCAGAGGCCCACTCCAGTCGGCACCTCACGCGCATGAACGCTGCCTCCTGCACAAAGCTCATTTATTTTGATTTATGAATATTACAAAAATAAACTTGAGCATCTTCTTGGGGATTCTGTGATTCTGACACCAGTCCCTATGATATTGCTTTTCGCTCCTGGTTACCTGAAATTAGCAGAGTAATTCGGAATCTGCATCTTTATTTAAAAGAAAAAACTGTAGATGCAGAATTATAAAAATTTAATATGCTCCCAGGAAAATGAAAAATGAGAGGTTGTGATCTCGTCTAACACTTTCAAATGTGTTTATTAATTCATGTTTTAAATCATAAGTTTCATTCGGTGAGAGCCGTGCACAGCAATAAGCCCGTTTTAAAATATTAATGAATAAACAATATTTCTCTATTGAAATATAACATGCTTCTTTGAACAATGGACCACCAGTAATAAATCAAAACCAGGAGAAAATTGCATTTCATATTTAATACAAGTTGAACTCTGCCTTTTTATAAATGATATCTTTTTTGTTTAATTGGCGTCAGTTCAGATCTAGCAGATTGCTAATAAAATTCTGGATTTCCATATTTAATGATGCGTACACTTTCTGCTGAAATTTTACCAGGAAAAAAGAATCAGTCTTTTATTATCTCCTGAGATGGCAGTGAGAAGTGAGGCCTCGGCCTCAGGCCAGCCTTGAGGGGTAGGGGGTGGCAGGCTGGAGTATGTGGGCTGAAGAGGCTGCGCCACCCCCAGGACCCTCACTTGGCCGTTGACATGCCCTGGTAACCCTGTGGCTGACCAGAAGTAATCATTCCAGCGGAGGGGCTGGAGACGGGCATCCCCTTCTGACCTGGGGCACAGTGTAGCAATAACAACAAGAAAACGCACCCCATCCCTGGCCAGGCGCCATTGCGTGCGGCAGCTCACTCAATCTTTACAACAGCCCTACGAGTTAAGTGAGAACAAAGTCTTCATTTTACAGATGAGAAAACTGAGGCTGCAGAGAGAAGAAACCCCACGGGCGAGATCGCACAGCAGGTGAGTGGCAGGACCTGGCCTGACTCTGTGCTCGGGTTCTTCACAGTTGGAGGAAGATGCATCCACCAGGGTCTCAGAAGACCTGGGTTTTATCCACGGTGGGTGACCGGGGACTTGCAAGAGCCACATGGCATCTGTGCAAGCTGGAACCCCAGTGCAAATCACCCCCACAGGGCAGGTTGTAGATAGAGAATAAGAGCAGCCAGCCTCACTTGCGTGATCTACCCTGCGATGCCAGGAGGCAGGTGCTTGACAGAGGAGGAGACTGAGGCACAGGGAGGTTACGTGACTTGCCCAAGGACACACAGCTGATAGGAGGCAGGGCCTGGATTCAACCCTGGGTAGTTTCACTCAAGAGCCCATATTCGTCAGTGTTAAGCCACAGTGCTTCCTAGCTGTGAGGTCACACTGCCCCGGGCATCCATTCTTTGTCTCTGTGAAGGGGCTGTACCCACTTGGCCGTGAGGTGTGGCTCCTGGCAGTACATTTGGTGGTGCCCAGATGGAAGCAGGCCACCTGCACATGGCTGAGTCTGCCACAGCCAAGTCATCAGGCTGGGAGTGGTTGTGCTGGTTGTCCATGGGCTGGGTTGCTGGGCTCAGCAGGGACCAGTTGCAGGCCTACTGCTGGCCAGAAGCATCTGTGGACACAGCAGCCTTCCTGAGGGTGTCTCTGGGATCCTCAGCTGCTGGGGAGAGGCGCCAATGGCTCTGATGGGGTGTTGGGAGGAGACCGGCATTCTTCCCCTTCTCCGCTCTGCCCTGCCTAAGGCTCCTAGTGAACCTGCAGACCCAGCATGATGAGAAAGAGACACTGACAAGATATCAAGGCACGAAGGAATAAGAATGTGAGTTGGCCAGGCGCGGTGGCTCACGCCTGTAATCCCAGCACTTTGGGAGGCCAAGGCAGGCGGATCACCTCAGGTCAGGAGTTCAAGACCAGCCTGACCAACATGGTGAAACCCCATCTCTACTAAAAAAAAAAAAAAAAAAAAAAAAAAAAAAAAAAAAAATTAGCCCGATGTGGTGGCACGTGCCTGTAATCCCAACTACTCAGGAGGCTGAGGCAGGAGAATCGCTAGAACCCAAGAGGTGGAGGTTGCAGTGAGCTGAGATCATGCCATTGTACTCCAGCCTAGGAAACAAGAGCGAAACTCCATCTCAAAAAAAAAAAAAAAAGTGTGAGTTTAGGCTTCAGACTGACATTCTGGCTCTGTGTGTATTTGGCCAAGTGGCTTCAGTCTCCCTATCTGTGAAATGGAGATGATAATTGCACCTTCCATGGGAGGCTGCTGTGAGCATTTCAAGAGGGAGTCTGGGACCAGCTAAAGAGCAAGCATCTCCTTCCTCTTGCCTCTGTAGCTTCTCTGATGTACCCTTCCCCATGCCCCCTGCTCCCTCCTTCCCAGCTCCTCCCTTTCCCAACTCTGTAGGGCCTCTGCTGGGATGCCCAGTAGGGATAAAAATTGCTGCACAAGAGGAATGGCAGGGCTGGGCTCTGCCGGAGGGCACAGTGATCTGGGCTTGGCCTTGAAGGACAGGCAGTCACCAGGGGAGAGGGTACAGAAGGACGTTCCAAGAACAGGGAATGAGGGGACAGGCTCCTTCCTTAAGTCTCTTGCCCAAGATTACACAGCTGGTAGGAGGCAAAGCTAGGATTCAAATCCGCATCTGGGCCGGGCGCGGTGGCTCACGCCTATAATCTCAGCACTTTGGGAGGCCGAGGGGTGTGGATTGCCTGAGGTCAGGAGTTCGAGACCAGCCTGGCCAACATGGTGACACCCTGTCTCTACTAAAAATACAAAAAATTAGCCAGGTGTGGTGGCAGGAGTAGGTGGGACTCCTGAGTCCCAGCTACTCAGGAGGCTGAGGGAGGAGAATCACTTGAACCTGGGAGGTGGAGGTTGCAATGAGTTGAGATTGCACCACTGCACTCCAGCCTAGACAAGATCGAGGCTCTGTCTCAAAAAAAATAAATAAATAAAATAAAATGAAAAAAAAAAAACCACGTCTTTTGGGCTCCAGAACATGGGGTGAGATCTGTTCAAACCCAGAGCTGGTTGTCTGGCCAGGAGAGCTAAGAAGACTGGGGCCAGAGCTGAGCGGGGCAGAGCCTGGGACTTGGGAAGACACCCTTGGGGACACGGATACACACTGAAGCCCAGGCAGAATTCTACCCATGATAAAGTACACGTGGAGAACGTGCCCAGGCCTGCACTCAGAACTTCAGCTGGTAGGAGGCAGAGCCAGGATTCAAATCCATGCTGCTGGGCTCCAGAAGCTTCACTGTGACAGCTGCCCTCCCAGGGAGGTGCTCTGTTTGCCCCCATTAGTGCCAGGCCCAGCCCAGCGCAGCCAGAGAAAAAGGGGTCTTCCTGTTTCTCACCTCCAACCCCATGATCCGTGGACACAGATAGCACCACACACACACACACACACACACACAGTCTGTGATGCATGCCACACACACACACACACACACACACACACAACCGGACACCCATATTCAGGTGGCCCTGGCAACTGAGGCATGGGCAGGAAAGCCACAAGCAGGGACAATTTCCCTGGTCACCTCCCCCCAGACGGGACCTCATACTGGAGGCCTGATGGCCCAAGTTCACCAGAGCCTGTCTGATACTAGTAGATGCTGAATGTGGCACGTGGGGACTTCACAGGGCAAACCCCAGCTCTGGACAGATGGTGTCGCTTCTTTGAGCCCCAGATTCCCATGGGAAAATGAGATAATAGCACCCCTCGTGGGACTCCACAGGCATTAAATGAGATGCTGTGTGGGAGGTGCTTGGTGGGGGGCTGGCCCACAGGGGAGGACCATTTCTCCTGGCACCAGCACGCATTTCACCCCCCCGCCTGGGAGACTCAGCCCAACGTTACTTCTTCACTTCTCTGGAATGCCACCCCCTCCCACCCCCACTTCTGGCCAGGGAATGGCACATGGACATTGTTTGGTCTGGGGGCTACAGAACAGCCCTAACTTGGTTTGCAAGGCCACCTGGTCCAACAGATTTAAAAGACTCCCACACCACTTGTGCACCCCAATCAGAAGCCTGATACCCATCCCCACGTGGACAGCTGCACAGGCCCTTGGGCTCCACATGCTTGTGAACACACATGTACTCTCAAGTAAGGACACGGGTTCTTGTGCATCGAGTGGTATGTGGACAGGCCCCTTCGCCCGTGACTGGGTATTTCTGGCAGTTTCCTGTTGTTATTCTCTTTGATCTTGTAATAGGTTTTGGGACCCCCACTTCTCCAGTCCCAGGGCTCAGAAGCCCACCAGGCTTTCCGATGCTCTCCCTAAGTGTTGGCTTCTTGAGCAAGAAGGGCTGGGTCAGCAGGTGAGGTCTGGTTTTACTCATTTCTGAGTCTAGCCTCTAACCCACTGCTTGACGCAGAAAAGGTACCTGGTGAAAATCTATTAAAATCAATGACTGATTTTGCCCAGTTTGGAGTGAAACATGCCCGCACCGTCTCAATGTCTGGAGAGCTTTACAAACCCCAGGGGACACCAGAGGCTGGGCCAGAGGGCCTGTGTGATGGCCCAGTTTCCTCACCTATGAAGTGAGGATGCGTCTACCCTCCCAGAGAGGTGGTGAGGAGTGGAGAGAGAAAACGTGCACATGCTTCCTAACACAGCACATAGGAAGAACACTGCTATTTTCATTTCAGCCTCCCTAGGATAACGGAGACACCCATAATTCCCTCAAGGGTTGCTAGTCAACGTGTGAAACTCCTATAAGCACTGGTGTGTGCTTCTCTCCAGACACTGGTCCAAGGTGAGACTCAAGGCGGTTCTGAGGAAGTGTCTGCTTTGGAATGTTAAAGATGAATTTGGGTGTGCATATGTATTATGTTCCCACAGTATATTTTTGCAAAACCACATAGCATATATTGTTTTATTTACAAAGATGAGAAAGGCTGACCCACAAGCTAATTGAATCATGCAAATAATTATTTAGCCATGGGAGCAATTCCTACAGGCAGGCTGAGCACCAAGTGAGGGAGGACGGCTTTGGAGGGCAATCTATATTATAAAGTTTACCCTCACAGTGTAACTGCCTGGAGATTAATGGGAATGGTGGCCCTCGACCTTGTTTTGCCTGGCTTTACCAACTGAAAGAGTCAAACAGTTATATCTATCATAGACAATTTGCTGCAACTAATTAACATTAATCTGATTTCCTGTGAGTCAGTTTCCTTGAGATATAGTAAACAGGCCAATTACCTGCCATTGACCTCTTTTATTATAAAGATTTAGATATTAGCAACAGATGTATATGTAAACATATGGAATTTCTAACAATTTGAAGAAAACAAACGTTAAATCCAGTTAAAATATTTTTAATTGGTCTTAGATTACAAATTTAGAGTTTAAGAAGGTATGTTGAATATTGCAGGGATTCTGTTTTTTCAGTGGCATCTGAGGTCCATTCTTTCCAAACTTGTTAGTCTTTAACTGTAAAGAAGTTAAAGGTGAAGAAGCAAATGTGTGCCAGATGCAGTGGCTCACACCGGTAATCCCAACACTTTGGGAAGCCAAGGCAGGAGGACTGCTCGAGCCCAGAAGTTCAAGACCAGCCTGGACAACACAGTCAGAACCCATCTCTAAAAAAGAAAAATAAGTGAACTTAAAAAAAAAATCTTTTCAGTTGGGTCCAGAGGCTCACACCTGTAATCCCAGAGCTCCAGGAGGCCAAGGTCGGAGGATTGCCTGAGGCCAGGAGTTTGAGACCAGCCTAGGCAACATAGCAAGCCATGTCTCTACAAAAAAAAAAAATTAGCCAGGCATGGTGGTGTACACCTGTAGTCCTAGCCACTCAGGAAGCTGAGGCAGGAAGATCGCTTGAACCCAGGAGTTTTACGCTGCAGTGAGTGAGACTCCATCTCAAAAAAAAAAAAAAAAATCCATCTAACAAGTGCCAAAGGCATCACTAGGTCAGGAGAGTGTGAGCTGAGGGCAGAGAGACCTGGGTTCAAGGTGTGACCCCTTGCTGTCCTAGGTCTGTGACCTTTTGGCATTCACTTAATTATTCTGAGCTTCAGTTTCCTAATCTATGAAAATGGGGAGTTTTCCTTCCAGTGTTACTGAGCACATCAGGATCAAGTGAGGCCTCCTAACGATGGTTCAGTAGGCGGCATGGCGCCTGCACACTCAACAGCAGCTGTTCCTTCCCTCCCAGCCTCACCGTCATCTCAGAGTGGTCTCCGACAGGCAGGCAGTTACACTCCCAGGCCTAGTGCTGGGTGCAGTTTCTCCTCTGCCTGCACTTGGCTGGCTCAAATAGTGAAATAAGAAACTGCATCAACATTTAATCATGAAAGCAAAAAGTTTATTCATGTTTGAAACTACATATAACTACCACGAGGAAGACTTTTTCAATCCAGGGTGTAATCCAGTTAGAAAGGAACACGAAACGTTTTTAATACATTAGAATCACTGCCACAAATTATTTTCATGACTCAATCCGTTTCAGAATCGCATACAATACAAAAAGAGAGAAAGGAGAGGGGGCCCCATTACACAGGGTGAAATATACAGTACTGAATACTGAAATCTGAATGCATCACAATTAGTCGCTGTTTTTTTTTTTTTTTTGCATGGATTAGTAATAAGATGAAGAACATTCAAAATGTTTCTCAGTATTTACAACAGTTTTACTGATCCTGTGTTGAATTAAGACCCAATGTTTCCACTCTCGGTTTTTTAAAAGTTGCAAATGCAACCCTGATTTTTCTTTTAAAAGATTACAATGTACATTACATTTTATGAAGGGAAACAAAGAGTTAATTACAAGATGCAAAAAGATAAGAAAGAGACAAACTACAGCGTATTGTTCAGAGGTAGTAAGTGAGCACTCTAAGCTACAGAACATGTTGAAATTCTATTGGTTTGTATGAGTTCGCATGAGGTAATAAAGCTGTGTTTTGATTGGTGGGATGTATAAATACTCTTTTGCTACACTATATACAACACTCCAGAGAGCAGGGCCTTTTGCGGATGCCCAGAGGACGTAGCAAACCTTGACAAGTCTGTGCAGCACCCAGTGCACACCGTAAAACCCCAGACGGATCGATCTCGTTTTCACCTCTATCAGCAGCAAGTATCTTCGTCTCTCAGAACGATCTGGATCCATAATTGTATTACCGAGCAGACTCTGGGCACTGGTGCTTTCAGAGAGAGAAACGATGCTACCAGTCTCTGATCTAATTATAACATAAGAGTTCTGAACACAAACGTGACGAGAAAGATTCTTAAACACAACCATCATTAACAGGGATAGCCAAACAGCTCTTTATTCCAACTCCATTAGTGATATGAAAGAAAGACAATCCAAGTCAGTAATGGAAATATGCAAGAAGTTCAATTTAGGTGAGGTGAATTTTTGCATCTGCTTTAACGGTTGAGGTTTAGTGTATATTGTACTTTTTACCCTTAAGGCCAAGTAATTGGCAACTGTGAAACCATTAATGTAAAATATTGATAATAAATTATGATAAAATAGCTACAGGACTGTCAACAATGTTAAATCTTGGCCTAATTGGATAAAGTGCTTTTTTTTTTTTTAACATTGTGTGTTTTTAAGTATAAATACAAATGATTATGATTCCTTAAAAAACAGATTTACCAAGTTCTCTAATAAGACGAGGTTTTACAGTAAAGCTGTAGATGGTGGGCTACAAAAACGCTTTCCTTTTCCTCCTATTGCTCTGAATGCACTTATCAAGGCATGTCAGCTCAGGGAAAAGTGTGGCCAGAGATTAGTTAGAGGTATCCGAGTGCACACTTCCTGGGCCTTCTGTAGGAGAAGTCACAGAAGATGGAGTTGTTGCGTCCTGCCAGCCTCCATTAGCCTGAAAGGAGAAACACAGTTCAACGGGTGCACGTCTACATATTAATTCTACTCCCCAATTTAAAACACCCAGATGACAACATAAGAGCAGAGATGCATTAGCAAAATGTATTTTCTAAACCCACTGTGGCAGGAGTTGGCAGCATGTGTTAAAGTGGGATTAAATGCATGTAAAACAAATCCATCCCATCAAGTAAAGACTTGGCAATAAATCAACATGCTGAAGAAGGGCTTCAGTGAGGCCCATGCTGGCATCAAGCTCGGCCTTTGATCTGCTGGTAAAACTAAAGTGACTCAAAAAGAAATTTCTTAAGAAGGGAGCAGTGGAGAAGCTCAATGCAATGCCTCAGTGAAACCCTGGGCTCCATGAAGTCTAAACTTCACTGCGGCTTACTCATCATTTCCACAGAGAAGCAGTTGCCCACCCTTTTTCCATACACGCCTGACAGCCAGCTACTGTAACCCTTGGAAAGTGAAGGCCAGAATTTCCCTCCAAACAGGATCTTCCAGAATGAAAATGCATGAGCCGCAGAGCAGCACACACTGTTAAAATCTGTATTCCAATTATCTGTGGCTGAGGCTCCTATTTGGGATGTTGCTCCCACCTTCCACATGCTGCTGGCCCTTCCTGCCTCAGACCTGCAGCAGCAATAACCGTACTCAGAAACAAATTTGCCTTATGTCTTGGCCTATAGTGGCAATTGCTGAAATCAATGTCTGATCAGATTTCTGCTGTGGCAGACAGCTTGTCACTACATATTTTTATGTCAGTCAAGAATAGGGAGGTGCCAGCCTCGTGAGTTGGGGAACACTGAGTGGAAGTGACGGGGCAGGCCTTTCTGGAGAGGGGGCGAGGGTGAGCTGGCTCCCCGTGCCTGCAGCACCAACCACCCTCTGCCTCCATGCTGCCCCCAGAACCAGACCTCCCACACCAATGTCAGGGTGGGTCATAAGGTGCCTCCTGCCTCCCTCACATCTACTTGCAACTTCCTCTGCAAGTCCATCCAAAATGCCCTTTTTCAGGCCTGGGCTGCCAGGCTGCTGAGAACTCTGTCTAGATTCCCTGCCCAGCCTGGATACAGCTCCTACATGAGCATGTGGCAGCCATTGTTTCTTCTCCCGTGATCACAGTTCCTGGAGAACTCCCTGTCTTCTAATTCACTGCAGAGTTGGCATGCAAAGCACCTTTTCTACCTCTATGACCTAACAACCCCACAGAGATGACCAGACCCTACGGGAAGAGGATTTTCCAGGCTTGAGGCATATCAAATTCAGGTTAGGAAAAACAAAAGGAAACAGTATCAAAAAAAAAAAAAAAAAAAAAAAAAGCTATGGTGGTATTGTTTTAAAGCCTCTGTTTTGCCAGGTTGGTAATGACATGCTCATGTGTGTTCGGTGGACTCTCAGAAATCCTCTTCTCTAAAAGGTAAGCTGTTTTCCCCCTCAGGTATGAAAATCTACTTAGGATAAGACAAACTCTCACACAGATACAGGTCTAAAGATATTCCATCTGAAGTAAACATCATTCTTCTTTTATCCAAATTTATAAACAACAAATGTACAATATTTTTACCCAGCGTGGCAGCTGGAGGAGAGGTTGTCAGCAAGCATTCTTTTTTTTTCAAAATAAATTAATCCTTACTCTGGTGGTTTGAGATTATGCACTGTATTATACAACAGTGCCTTATCAAGCCTCATCAGTGAAGATGGAATTCATGTCTGTAAAATGCTGCAGGCAATCACAGTTTCATATTTTATCATGTTGATAAGGATATCGCACATTCTCTGAAGCATTTCAAAACACTTAAATGAAAAAGGAGAAATGCAACTAAAAGCCTTTTTATATGGTTTGTTGTGGGTTATTATGAGTTATTTATAAGCCCAAAAAGAAAGATTTGACATTTCAAATGTAAAAGATTTGAGTATTTAATGGTCCTTTTTTCCCTTTACAATTGAACATCCTCAATCACTTTTTAAATCATTAATATTTACTCTCATACCAAGCCAAGGCCCTAAAAAGGGGGAATTTTGCACATTTTCTTCCTGAGTCTACTACCGTGAGCTGGGCAGTTAATTTCCTTCCTAAGTCTAGAACCCCAGACTCCATCCACCACACCCCGCAGCACCCACCACAATGACCTGCTCCCCTGCCCCCTTCCCCCTTTTCCAGAGCTGTGTGTTTTGCCATTTTCCATCCATGTCAGTGGATGGAAAGGTAAAGTTGTAGTGAAGTAGTTACAAAAGTTAAAATTATTTCCTCCATAATTAAAATTGTCAAATATGTTGTGCATCCCACATTGACAATACAGCAAGATGCTTTTAATAACACAATTATTTGTTTAGCTTGGTTTGTTGGTCTGCCTGGGATTCTCCAAACTTACCACCTTCACCTGAGTTCCGTTTGGGAATTTTTCCTGCTGCCTGGTTCTAAGATAAATGACCTGTTTTCTACTGTCTCCCTGGAACACAGCACTGATGGTAGGAAATGGCGTCTTAATGGGCTGATGCTTAAGTCCCTGCTGATGACAGGACACCAGCCACTTCTGGGCATCTATGAGGACTTCTAAAAGTATCTAGGCAGCATCAAGCATTTAGGTTCTTAAAATAAAAGTGCAGCAAAGACGCTGCCTTCCCTACCTGCCAAGAAGATGAGAAGCCAGGTCAAATGGCTATTAATTTCTTTATTAGTCACTGTTTACCTGACACTGTTCTCCTACAGCTGGCTCCCTGGAGTACTCACATTTAAATTATGTGGACTGTACAGTGAATTTCCTCCAAGGCCATCACTGTAGCCTCCCGTCTGATTGATAACATGACGGAGGGTATCCACCTAGAAGTGAGACAAAACAAAATTCATCATCCCAAATCTATTAAAACGTCATCACTTACAAAAGGAAATAATTTGAATTATGTGTGCCACAAGGGTTTAACATGTTCAATGAAAGACAAATTTATCAATCAAATGTGACTGGCAGAATTTCAACGATTCTTTGCATATTTAAACTCACAAATCTTTGTTTTTCATACCAGCCAAACAATAACATCTTCATGGCAATGCAACCTTCCATCTACAGCAACCAAATGGATGTGGCTGTGGGTGAAAACCTACTTAGAATTGTGTATATGGAATTATCTCAACTCTCTCTCTCTCTCTCTCACTTTCTCTATGTCTCATACACACACATCTAGATGTATAAAAACTATATGAGTAGTTCTGTTCTCAATTAAGAGGACAAGAAAAGAGTAGAAATTATACAGTTATAATTTAAGAACTCAGGTTTTTGTACTCTAACTTAAGAAATGAAACAGAAACATGTTCTTTAACCATATATACACTGGCACACTCAATTTTTCTGTTCTATTTTGTGACAAAACTAAGATGCACCCAACCCCTCTCCATGAGCTCAAGCCAGAGCCGAATGCATTCACAAAGTTTATCAGGTTTGAATCATCACAAGTCACTGTTCACTTGACTTCTCATTAAATTAAATGGTGGGGCAGATGGGTCCTGTTTGGAAGCACCCAGCACAGGTTCTGCATGGATGTGTAGACCACTTCCATGGGGTCAGAGGAAGGAGTTTTGAGCCCAAACCCTACCCTGCTAGAAAGGCCCCACTGGGGCATTTCTCCTACCTGTGATTGCACATTGGCTCCGACTTGGGACCCTTGGTAAGAATCCCCATTCAGACTCTGCATGTTCATGAACATGTCCCCAGAATTTGGGAGGTTAAAAGAACCAGAAGAACCTGGAAAGGAAAGAGTTAAGTAGCTGAATAACAGAGAGCTACATACATAATCCTCAAAGACCTAGAGGCAGGGAGAGGAGAAAAAGTACAGAAGGGAAAGGCTGTGCACAACATAAAGCATTTCCAGATCTAAGAGGATGGAGAGTAACTCCAGAGTGTTGGGTCCTGTGAGTCACTCCACATCTAGGAGAAGTCCCATCAATGGGGAAGCCCAAACTTAAAAAACAAAAACAAAAACGAAGAGACAAATCAAAATAAATTAAAAAGAAAAAATAAACCAAAACACCCAGCAGCTGGCCTGGACCCTTCCCCTTGTTTCCACTGATCTCCAGGATTTAGTCATTACACAAGCTTGTCAACATGGCTAACTGTCACGGTGGACTGCCACCCAGAGAAGAGACTTTTCCAGGAGCTCTTTCTTAGCTATGCATGTGCCTCCCTCTCCTTTCACCTGTTTTTATGTGCCATTAAAAAGAACTGGGGGGCGAGGAGACAAGACAAAACAAACAAAAAACCCCCTACTTTCTGAACTTCTAAAGATATAGTTAAGAGACCTTCTCAGAAAAGCCCCTGGAATTACTACTCAAGTCCATCTGTTTGGACTAGCCGCACATCTTTCATTGTTATTCAAGTTCCCTGAAATTTTAAAGTATTTCTAACCCCCTCATAAATGTCACATAAAATGCAGCCAAAATGTACCGGACAAGGATCCAAGAATCTTGCATGCATGTATTAAGCACCATAACCCTCACAGCTATCCACCTGCTAAGCATGCCATCAGCCCCGCTCAGACAGTGCTGCTGAAAGGCAGAGAAAGGACAGCGGCACTGGGCAGAAAGCACTGCCGCGCTTCCCTACAGCATTCCAGCTTCCTCACACACAGCAACTGCTGCATTTCCCACATTTGCTATTTCACTCTCCACAGACCACTACTGACCCTAAAGTGGTATCTGGAAAGAGATAGCTAAAATAGTCATGAGCGATAGCACTCTGCCTAATTACTGAACTGAAAGCCACTACTAAGTGTAAAAGTTCCATAATCTACTAGTGAGTGGCATTCACTGTGAAGAGTGGGTTTACAGGCTCTGGCCTTCCACTCATTCACCCATCTCAAGAACAAGCCTGCATTTGAGCATAAATCTTCCTTTTTAGTCCACTCTGTCCTCAATATGGCTCTTGTTTCCTGGCCTGTGGGACAGGGCATTGTGGCATAAGGCTGCCTGGGCCAGTTGGGGAGCGAGCCCCCAGTACGCACCGGAATTTGGTGTGGTGGGCGAATTGGTCTGGTTGTTCTGCACAGCTGCTGCTACTGCGTGTGCAGCTGTCACGGCCGTCTTTGCAGCATAGAGGTTGGCTTCTTCCTGAAACTTGCCAATATTCTTCTTGTACCTGATTCGTTTGTTGCCAAACCAATTGGATACCTACAAATTGCAGGAACGTGGAGATGAAGGGGAAGAGAGGAAGAAGTAATCAAATTCCAATAATACCTGTTGGACACCAAGGCAATACCTTGGGAGACACACAATTCCTAGCCTGCAACCTCACATCCTATGGATCATGCATAATGGTTTTAGGCGTTATTTTCTCTTTTGGCAAAACTCTCACATTCTTTTGGAATAACGCTGCTTTCTTAGAGTTGGCCACAGTAATACCAAAATGGCAGGGAGCACTGCTCATAAAAGATACCCAACTGCTATATACCGATTAGTATATAAATAATCAGGCCCCCAAAATCAGGCTGAAAAGCTGAAGGAAATATTTGCTAAGTTAGGTAAATAATAAGAAATACTTGAACATGAACGACTTCTTTTTTGGGTCTAGAACAATTTTGGCAGCTGTATAGTAGAATCATGTTTGGTCTGCTGAAAAGAGTAACATCAATTAATAATGGATGAAAAAACCCTTTGTCTTCTGCCTTAGAAAATACTGCATGTCTGCCAAGATGGCTGCTCAAGCTCTGCCAGTTAACATGTGGGAAGGTCACAACTTGAAAACTCAAGTAATTCCAACCAAGTCAAATGCAAACATAGAGGAGCAACTCTAATGTCATCAGGTGGAATATATTTCTTTCTTTTGCAAACTTCTTATGATGTCAGCCGGTGCAAATGGAAGAGAGATTTCTACAAAGGATCTTGGCAACAGGCAGATTTCATCACACTTGAAGGAGAGCAGAACTCAGCCCCAGAATCATGGCTCAGAGTTACAATGTGTTCAGGCACCTGTAATTGAGCTATATAAAGAAGCTAAAAGCCACATGGCAATTTAAAAGAAAGTATACCCACTCGCTATATAAAAGGATCTGACCTCTCTTTTATTAAAGTAACAGTTTAAAAATACTTTTCAATAATTTCTTAATAATCTGTCAAAGGGGCATATTGCTGTGATATCAGGCTGGGTGGGGCCACTGAATAATACCCTGAAGGTATTATTCTTAACAGCTATTCATAGGGGCCCTGAAGAGACTTAAGGAGTAGTATGTAGTTTGACGCCTTCCAACCCAATTTACACTGTGGGCACCCCTTTTGACCATCTCTGCCAAGTCTTTAATTGCTTTGGAAATAGAATTCTCATTCTTCAACCTGTGGCACTCATCCTTCTGGAAGGAGCAGAGAGCCCTGGCAAGGGAGCCATGTGAGGAAGACAACATTGGCCTTGCTGCTGCCCATATGCTGTCCATCCTGGGGATCATGGGGTGCAGACATGTGCACATATACACATGCAGGCATACTTGCCGAGGACCCATGCAGCAACCATGAGCATAGGTTCGTCAGACAGAAACAAGCCAAAGCCCATCAGGAAGTAAATGTGCTACAGATCAGCACTTCCTAGCTGTTTCTGTTCCACCATCTTTTTTCCCCCTAGAAGACTGTATGTATCCCTTCTTTTCTTCATATCAAATAGAGTGGCTCTAATAACTATCATTTGGTGAATGACCATTATGCAGAGCACCTTGCATACATTTTCTCATTTTAATGTGAACAATTTCAAGGGCTAGGTGGTAGATGGGAGTAGTTATACTGGTATGACACCAGTCCCAAATCCAATGGCCTTGTCTCTCTGACTAGTTTGACCTCTCAGCAGTGTCTGATACTTGTAATTACCACCCCTCTTGCCTAGAGCAGGCTTTTACATGGTGTATGTGACATTATACTCCTTCTCCTCCAACATCTGCTCTTCCCTGATACATGAGAGAGACAGAGAGAGAGAGTTTTCTCCAGGACTCAGCTCTTGGCCCTCTTCTTTCTTGCACCTAGAGCAACCTTATCCATATTCAAAATTTCAATTATCCTCTCTGTGTGGATGACTCCTAGATTTTTTTTTTTTTTTTTTTTTTGAGACACAGTCTCACTCTTCCGCCCAGGCTAGACTGCAGTGGCGCTATCTCAGCTCACTGCAAGCCCCGCCTCCTGGGTTCACACCATTCTCCTGCCTCAGCCTCCCAAGTAGCTGGGACTACAGGCACCCGCCACTGTGCCTGGCTAATTTTTTGTATTTTTAGTAGAGACGGGGTTTCACCATGTTAGCCAGGATGGTCTCGATCTCCTGACCTCGTGATCCGCCCGCCTCGGCCTCCCGAAGTGCTGGGATTACAGGCGTGAGCCACCGCACCCGGCCGAATGACTCCCAGATTTATAGTGAGTTCTCATTTTTAAAGAGATTTCCATATAGATGTTCTGCCACAACTTCCAATTCAATAGGTCTAAGAGGAAGTTGGGTGCCCTCTAAGCCTGTGCCACCTCCTCTATATTTTCTTTGTGGTCCTGATCTCTCCATCTCCAGAGATGTGGTACTCACTACCTCACAAAATCCCTGCCTCCATTGTTGGATAGTCCTAATGGGTATATAGTTCTCTTTATTCTGAACTACAATCTGGTTCCCTTTCCTTTCCACACATTGGTCCTACTTCCAACATCTGGACTGTCACAACATTAGGCCTTCAAGCTCAGCCCCAAGGGACCTCTCCATCCTACTATTAGCCTTCTTGGCCCTCCCTTCCTTGAGCCCCATATGCTCACAGCAGGTGTGCATTATAACTGCATAGGATGTGGCAATAGGAGGAAGTTAGGAGAGTATATAAGCGAGGAAGCCATGAGGGCCTGAGCCAGGCAGAGCAGTAGGAGTGGAGAGGGCACATATCATGGAGGAGGAACAGACAGAATCTGGCCACTGACTAGCTCTGGAGGTCAGTGGAAAGGGACAAGCCAGAGACAACGCAGGTGTGGTGCCCAGGCCTTGAGCAGGATGGAGAGAGATACTTGGGAGGAATTTCTGCACCAGGATAAATCAGCCTCAGTGACCATTAGAATCCATACCAGAATTATGTGATTCTAAAAACAGAAAAGTTCTAAATCAAGATTGGAAAAGGACTATAAAGGTATGGGTTCTGATTACGCTTGTTAAAGCACGTTCTCTTTGACCTTACCTCATGTTTCCCGAAGCACACTCTCAGCTCAGGAGACAGAGACCTAGAGCTGGCTTGCAAAAAGCTCTTTTAATACATAATTATCACTGTAGCTTTTCTGACTGACTGTCAGGCCTTAGAAAGAGTTAAATATTGAACATATTTATAGTGCAAAGGAGGATAGTCTTGGTTGAGAGGGAATCTGGTATTTCTTAAGCATAATTAATGAAAATTCCCCAACTCTGAATTTAGCAACAAAGGCCCATCTTAGAATTCTCTTCTTCCAAACAATTCTCTGTTGGATTCAGTACTTTGTAGTTAATATTACCTTGACAATCAGAGAAGCTATAATACATTAATGAAACCTAGCCTGGAAAATCAGATTACAGCTTTATTAACAGTTTCATAATTGAGGAATCTCTGTACCATCGAAGGTCTCATCTCTAGATATGTAAGAATCCTCTGTTTATGCATACCCCTGGACCAATCAAACAACAGTCATCACTAATAAAGGTTTATTTAATTCTCACAGTAAAATTTTAATATCACCAGCAGCCTGGGGAAGCTTTAGCAAGTGGATTTGCTTGACATCAGATCGTTTTTATTCTGCTAGTCCCAATACTTCTTAATCTTTAATATCAAGGCAATTAAAATTAATGGCCACTCATCCGAAGCTACTGTGGGCACTGTTTCCTTGACATCAATTGTTTGATGGGATTACCTAGAGGTTAAACTAACAAGCAAGGTTTAATTGGAAGCAATGAAAGAAGCAGTGATCATACGTTATGTTTAACCTGCATAACCACATCTAAATGAATATCTAAAAATGTTAAACTATTTCTCAAATTAAAATATGCACGTCACATTCTGATATTACAGATTTGGGTATTGCAGCAATCAGCTATTAAGACCACACTGCTGCAACTGAGATGGGGTAATTAATGTATCAATCGACACCTAAATTCAGGATTTTTTTTTCACCTTTTAAAAACAGATGGATATAATTAGTTGCAAAATAAGCCCTAAGCTCACCCAGTAGGAAGCCTCAAAGGCTGCAGGTCATGGGGCCCCTCCTGCACAGAGCTCACAGTGGGGCCAGGCTGTATGCGCAGTTCATGAAGGCGAGCAGAGCTTGCTCCATCTCTGAACTGGAATGGTCTGTACAGTGGTCCCAGAATAGAAACGCAGGCAGGAAATTGGTGAAGGGAAAGGGACTACGCTGTCCTGTGCCTCTCTGTTGAGCCGCATATCAAGGATTCATGACTTTGGATTGTGCCCAAGGCAAAGGGCCATGGAAGAATTTTAAGATCAATTAAAAATGAGAATAAAAGCACAAGTACTCTCCCTCTTCTACTGATGTTCATTGTTATCAGCCCCCAGACCGAGCCTCTGGTGATTAGGAGAATGAGTAGTGCACATTATGCAGGCCGCTGATTTTCTGGAACTTTTCTGCAAGGCCAAGGAGCAGCCAGAAAGGGCTCTGGTCTCTCGCATATACTACAACCATGTATTTCCCCCACGCAATTCAGCTATAGATTGCCAATTGCTTTTAAAAGTAAAAATGCTTTCCACATAACACAATAACTAGAATTCACCTTTTACATAGCTTTTTTACCTTCTTCAAAAAGCTTTTACTCATTATCTCACTTAAAACCTCTGACTTGGCGGGAGTTGAGTCAGATGTGGGAAGTATCACATAATGGTTACGTGCTTTGGACTCAGAATCCGGTTTCAAATTCACACTCTGCTATTTACTAAGCTGAGTGACTTTGGACAGATTGTTTTAGTTATTTTAGTGTTTCCTTTCCTATGAAATGAGAATAACAATATAAATAGTAGTATCTTCCTCACAGAACTGTTGGGTGCATTAATGGCTTTGGCACATACCATTTACCTGGTAACTATTAGCTATTACTATCACTCATGTTTCATCAAGGAAGAAACGAGAGATCCAGGCCACAGCCAAGTTGCCCGAAGTGGGATGCAAAGTGGGATGGATCTAGAATTCAGCCCTAGGACGCCCCGTCAGCTTTTCTTTTTTAAATAATCAACTGTGAAATGCTTACCGAGCATCTGCTATAGTCAACACTGTGCCAGGTGCTGTGGGGAGATGAGAAAATAAACACATGGCCCCTGCCTGCCTGGACTTTACAATCTGGTTATAAAAGCAATGCTAGCCACTCAGAATAATTAGCAACACTTGCAGGATGGTGATGATCTCATGCTGAACCGCACAGTGCAGACTCTAAAAGCAACAGGGATTTGGAGGAAGAGACATCCCAGCAGGTCTGAGAAATCAGAGGAGGCTTCTGAGGCAAGGTCAAACTTGAACGGGACCTCCGTTTCAATCCAATTCAATTCCATAGTGCTTTTATTGAAACTCCACAGGTCAGAAGCAGAAAACTCTAATAGCTCATGTGGCCACAAATAAGCCAAAAATGCAAGCCTGCCTCCCTCTCCCTGGACCACTCCGAGATCCCAGAAACTTTTAATCTCTTCTGTAACTTAATTCCCTTTTCCCTTCTTAACCTCTAAACCCCCTTTTTATAGTGACAGAGGGAAGAGAAACCCATTCTACAGAAAAAGGAGAGGAAAAATCAAGAAGTTTTTCTACAAGAGGTAGCATCTGAGAGAACATTTCTGTCGGGGAAGGAGCGGGCAGTGAGGTGGGGAAGGCATTGGTACCTGGGGAGGAGCAGGAGCAAAGCACCTGAAGGGCTGGTGGGTTCTGGCTGAGGAAGAGGAAGGAGGAGAAGCTCTGGGCAAGGGAAAGCCTGAAGAGGGGCTCGCAGGTTCTCCCCAGGTGTTACTGCTGAGTGCAGGGGACAGAGCTGAAACGGAGCCTGAGATCTGTAGCAGTGGAGTTCAGAAAGGGTTCCAGTGAGGCTGCCCTCCCATCCATGTGCCTGTCCAGGGTCATTGGTCTGCACATTTTTGCTGTGCAAAATTCCCCCTAAATTAACTTTTAAAAATCATGGACCCTCTCACACATTTTTCCTTCCTTGCACATTTTCTAAGTTGGCATCTACAATTTTTCGTACGTCTACATGGTTGTAAACAGTGTCATTCCAGTATGTCATACCTTAAAATAAAACCGTAACACTATTCTTTAAAATGTATCCAACCAAATATAAATAGCACAGCAGTTTGATACCATTATCCATTTAAAAAATACATAGGCCAGGCATGGTGGCTCACCCCTGTAATCCCAGCACTTTGGGAGGCTGAGGCGGGCGGATCACCAGGTCAGGAGATTGAGACCATCCTGGCCAATATGGTGAAACCTTGTCTCTACTAAAATACAAAAAATTAGCCAGGCATGGTGGTGCACGCCTGTAGTCCCAGCTACTCAGGAGGCTGGGGCAGGGGAATTGCTTGAATCTGGGAGACGGAGACTGCAGTAAGCCAAGATCACGCCACTGCACTCCAGCCTGTCAACAGAGTGAGACTCTGTCTCAAAACAAACAAACAAAAAAAACATAAACTTGCTCTTCAAGTCAAAAATTTTATGTTCTCCTTTTTGTTCTTGAAAGTGTATTTCTAGTTCATTTCTCTCCCATATTATCCTAATGCAATATACTTTTATGCTCTACAAAAGGAATATATGGAAATTGAAAATTTGAAATTGTTTTTATTTCCTGTAATTATAAGGCTCTACATGTTTAATATTTCCTTCTGGACTAAACTATCATTATAGTTAGTTTAAAACTAATCAAAGCAATACAAATACTTATTTTGATAAATAAAAATATACTTATTTTGACCATCAAATGTAGGTTTCATCATACATGCATTTCTTAATTGGGAGCGGGGTGGTTGTACAGTGCTGATTAAAGGAGGTTTGGTTATCACCAATATTTCATATTGCTCCTGTTGGGCACCCAAGAGGGTCTCATACTTCGGGGCAATGAACCAGGTGGGAGTATCCCGTTCTTTCATAAAGTGAGAAAAGGGCAGGTAGGAAAGGGCAGGAAGGGAAAAGAAAACCAACACAATGTTTCCATCACAGCCACTTTCTGGGGCAGGTGGATTTTAGGAAGGAGTACACATATACGTAAGGAAAGCTGGCCAGTGAAAACCTTGAAACGGTGCATACCTGAGTCCTCTTTGGAAAACCTTCAGCTACTCTGTAAAGTATGCATCCCCCCAAGTTTGCAGAGTGCTGCCTTAAGTGATCAGGCTAACTCTGGTTACATTTTAACTTCTCTATGTGAGCACAGCATGGGAACCCCTCATACTGGGTATGCGTAAAGACTCATTTGGGTAACCACTTCCATGTGTCACAATGACCTTTTGTAGCTACACAGACAACAAATCTGTCAGCTATAGGATCTTTTAAGTTCAGATTAAAGAAATAAACCTAAGGGGGGTAGATACAGTTTACTTATTTTTTAGCATAACCTTTCTGGAGAGTAAGCCAGCAAATATTAGCATACACTTTGCCCAGATTACTAAAACTTATCTTGAGAAAATATTTACAGATAAATGTACAAAGATATCCACTACAGTCCTACTTTTTCTTTTTTTGAGACAGGGTCTCGCTCTGTTGCCCAGGCTGAAGTGCAGTGGCACAACCACGGCTCACTGCAGCCTCAACCTCCCAGGCTCAAGAGATCCTCCCACCTCAGCCTCCTGAGCAGCTGTGACTACAGGTACCCATCACTATGGCTGGCTAACTTTTATATAATTTGTAGAAACAGGGTTTTGCTATATTGCCCAGGGTAGTCTTGAACTCCTGAGCTCAAGTGATCCGCCTACCTCCCAAAGTGCTGGCCCCTCAGTCCTACTGCCCCACCATGCCTGGCCCCTTAGTCCTACTTATTAATAGAAAGAGAGAGAGACTAAATTTATAGCACATTTGTATAATGGAATATGATTACTTATTAAAGATCATGTTGAGGGGAAATATTCATTGACAAATCAAGGGGAAAATATTCATTATATACTATAAAAAAGGAAGAAAGGGCATTTTTTTCTTTTCATACACCATGAGTCTTTTTTTTTATTTTGGTAAAAATACTCAAACACTGACATACATAAATGTAGGTATATACACAAGCACAGGAAAAATGTACTAACATGTGACTATCATGTACAGTGGGGTTTAGAAGTAATTTCTGTTTTTGTGTTTCTTGTGTTTTCAGATATCATCCAAATTGTTTCAGATCAGCAAGTATTAGGATTTTTTAAATTAGAAAAATATACATTTTAATGAATAAATTAACAACAACAATAGAAAAAGCACTGGAAAGTCACTTAACAATCTTTATGAGTTTAAGTGCCAGGTCTTTTGCTGGGACCCAGAGCTATACGAGTGACCAATCCCATTCCTGTACTCTATCTGAAGGGCATGGTTGACAGGTTTGAGAATTCTTAAAATAATTAAAATCAAACATTTGTAAATCTCAAGCCACTGAAATTTCCCAAGCAGCTTTGCATCTAAGAAAAATTCCATGTTCAAAATAAAAAGCTAAACCATCTATAATGTCTCTACAGTCACTGAAAGCCAATTTATTAATTAGCTTTAATTGTATCTTACGTTTCAAATTTTGTCGCTACATTTATTGATCGTGTTAATAACAACATTAAATAAAAGAGAAAAATTATTACTTAAAGGCCGCCTCCAAGAGGCAGAAGTGCAGAACTTTGTAGTTCATCCTTGGCGTTGCTTCCGTGCATAAACTGCGTCAGGGAGAGGATCTGCACTTGTTTGGAAAGAAGCAGCTGACACTAAAACATCATTATTGAAATTAAACTGAAAATTTATGAAGCACAAATCTTAGAAAAATTTGCCATTGTGTTACCCCATGTTTACTTGTGATGCATACTTTATGTACTGTGCCTAATTAAATGCAACAGATTATGAAATGTTGAAATGCTAAGTCATGTATAATGGAACATGGCAGCATATTTACATGGTAAACAATTTTACCTCTAACAAACAGTTTATCCCTATCAATGTTTTCATCCCCATTATATGATTCAATTTGAAATGAGGGATGGAAGCCAGATACTGCTCAATTTTTAAAGTTAATGGTGTTAATAAATTCTAAATTTCACACCAGTCCTCTCCCTCCAGAAGGTACGGGTTTGATACAGTTTCTATAAGGACAGAAAGGCTGGGCATGCTGTATACACACACTGTGTGCATTCCTCTAAGAACTCGGAGGACATCTGGATAAATGGGTTTGAGAGCCAAACGGACCTGTGTGTAAATCTCGGCTCTGCAATTTCCTGCCTATGTTACCTTACACAAGTCATGCCATCTAAGGTTCTGCTTTCCTGGTCTACAAGGTGGGATAATGATACCTCCTCCTCATGGGGCTGTTGTGAACATTAAATGAGATGGCATGTTAAATACATAGGACTGTGCCAGGGATGTACCAGGCACTCAGTAAAATGTTAGTTTTCCCTTTTCTTAAATCAGCAACAACAAAACCCTCTGAAGGCCAATGGCATACACGCCATGCTTGCTTCCTACAGTGCCTACAGTCAGGACCCCTTTTCCCAGGAGCTTCAAGTTCTGGGCAAGCTGGTCCCTGCTCCCAGTGCTGGTGAGCCACTGGCAAGAGGGAACAGTCAGCAGCAAGAAGGGAAAAGGAGGTGAACTCCTGCATACCTGAACAGAATACAATTCCTACCACAGAAGACCAACAGCTCCCATCTGCCACACTCCTGCTGGGCTATTGTTCTGCACAAGTACCTGACAGTGCTACCTGTATCCCTTCTCATCCCTGCCCCAACTAAGCAGGACAATGCACTGGACCTAGAATTTGCAGGAAACCTGAATTCCAATGTCACTTGTGCCTGTATTTAAACAGTGGTCATTTGCAAAGAGCTCATTATGAGCCAGCTCTGTACTAGGAACTCTGCATGTATTGTCTCATTTAACTGTTACACAGACCCAATTCTACTGAAGCAAAAACTGAGGTCAGAAAATTTATGTAACTTGCCCAAGGTTACAAAGCCCGTTTCATTATGTCTTACCTGATAAAACTTGTTTTCTCTTAATACTTAAAACAAGTTTCAAAAAATATTCTTTATTCAATGTCATTTCTTTTTCATTGTATTAAATGGTGAGGTCTACAAACTTATATTCTACCTTTTCAATGCAAAATATTTCAGCTCCTTCATGGTTAAAATGTGGGCTAGCCCAAGAATCCACACAATTTTTTTTCTCTTCTAAGAAAACAAGTTGCAAATTTGGCCAAGCGCAGTGGCTCACACCTGTAATCCCAAGACTTTGGGAAGCAGAAGTGGGTGGATCACCTGAGGTCAGGAGTTTGAGACCAGCCTGGCCAACATGGTGAAACCCTGTCTCTACTAAAAATAAAAAAATTAGCCAGGCATGGTGGTGCACACCTGTAGTCCCAGCTACTCAGGAGGCTGAGGCAGGAGAACTGTGGGAGAACCTGGGAAGTGGAGGTTGCAGTGAGCCAAAATCAGGCCACTGCACCTCTAGCCTGGTTGCAAATTTATAACAACTGACTTGAAAACCAACTTTTGGAAAACATCCCATTTTTAATGGGAGAACTGAACAAATAGAAATTCAGTTTCCATAGCATTTGAAATAATTTAAAACAGATTCACTTGTCAAGTACAGTATTTTTTTTATTTGAGGCTGTGAAAAATTTTATTGCCATAATGTGCTGACACCCTTACAGTTCAGCTTTGCCCTTTCTACTCTGCATGATAGACTGATAACTGCTAGTGACATTCACAAAGAGGCTCATCTGCAAAAGTGTATAAAACGTCAGCCTTGCGGCCACAGTACATAGAAAATGGATGACACTGTTCCACTCCCTAAAACACGTGCTGAGGGGTGCCTCTAAATTACCACAGACAACGTTTACAGTTAAGAGTTTTTTTTTCTGGCCGGGCGCCGTGGCTCACGCCTGTAATCCCAGCACTTTGGGAGGCCAAGACGGGCGAATCACGAGGTCAGGAGATCGAGACCATCTTGGCTAACACGGTGAAACCCCGTTTCTACTAAAAATACAAAAAATTAGCCGGGCGCAGTGGCGGGAGCCTGTAGTCCCAGCTACTCGGGAGGCTGAGGCAGGAGAATGGCGTGAACCCAGGAGGCGGAGCTTGCAGTGAGCTGAGATCGCGCCACTGCACTCCAGCCTGGGGCACACA
This sequence comes from Symphalangus syndactylus, assembly GCF_028878055.3. Taxonomy (NCBI): domain Eukaryota; kingdom Metazoa; phylum Chordata; class Mammalia; order Primates; family Hylobatidae; genus Symphalangus; species Symphalangus syndactylus. The sequence continues at coordinate 18,879,196 of NC_072425.2, forward strand.
ACGAGACTGCATCTCAAAAAAAAAAAAAAAAAAAAAAAAAAGTTTTTTTTCTTTGAAATTATTTTTCTCATTAGAAAAAAAGTGTGGTAGGTATACAACTCAATAGTTTTCCTTCCTAGGCTCTATGGAAAGCCTCTTTGACAGATTTTGAAACACTGACACCACAACTGTGGAAATGCCTCCCATCAGCTACACTGAAAGGTGGAGCCATCTCCCACGCAACACAGCCGCATCCCAGAATGAATGCACGGAGCACTCCAAATAACGATGGGCCAGACTTTTTGTCCTGACAAGTTTCACGTAAATCTAATCCCTGTAAATGAAAACATCAACATGCATTCAGTGTCCTATGAAAAGAAATCCTACAGTCACGCCTCTTGTTTAACGGAAACGCTTATTTATTCAACCACCACTCCTTACCACATACCCACTGCAGTTTTCTTTTCTTTTCAAAAATCCAGAAAACTTTCATTTAATTGTTAAAGTGGGTATACCTATCCTCAAAAAGCACAGTAAGCTTTCAACATAGATAATTAATTCTCATCAAAAATGAATCTCATGCATTTTTGGAGTAAAGAATTATATACATATACATATATATATGTATGTATGTATGTATGTATGTATGTATAAACGGTAGGTCCATCAGAGACTAAGAACAGACACACCCTCATGCCCCTCCCTGGCTCTCACCTTTAGGGAGCCTGTGAATACTTACCACGCTAGTTTGCTGGATGTCAGAACCTTTGTTCCCTCTTTCTTTTGGATCCTTTACAAGACTCTGTATGCTCGGCAAGAAAATGTAGGTTGAATGGATGACAACTGGCATTTAATGAACATTCCTGAGATGCCAGGCCCTGTACTAGGCACTCTTCATACATGATTTCATCAACCCCTGAATCCCCTGAGCAAATTATCATTATTCTAATTTTATAGATAAAAAATGGACTCATTAATTTGCTCAAGGTCACACTGTTACTAAATAGTGCTGGAGCAGAGTCTGAGTGACTACTCTGCCTTCCTACACAGAACGTACAGTCATCTGAAGTTAAAGTACCAGTTTATCAAAATAGATGATATGAAAGGACGGCACTGGATGGGTACGGTGGCTCATGCCTGTAATTCCAGCACTTTGAGAGGCCGAGGCGGGAAGATTGCTTGAGCTTAGGAGTTTGAGACCAGCCTGGGCAACATGGTGAAACCCCATCTCTACAAAAAATACAAAAATTAGCCGGGCATGGTGGCTCATGCCTGTATTCCTAGCTACTTGGGAGGCTGAGTTGGGAGGATCACTTGAGCCCAGGAGGCAGAGGTTGAAGTGAATTTTCAGTCTTTTGCTATTACAAAGACTGTAGCAAGAAACATTGTACATAGATAATGTGCTTGTAGATTAAATTCTTAGAAATTGACCTACTGTGCGTGTGTGTGTGTGTGTGTGTATACTGTGTATAGATACACACACACGTATATACATGCACATATATAGATATGTACAGTATATACATACATACACATACCACATACACATTCATGTATATATAATATATATTTAAAGCTATAAATTTCTTTCTAAACATGGCTTTAGCTGTATCCCATGAGTTTTGGTATGTTATCATTTCACTGTCATTCAGTTATTTTCTAATTTCCATTGTGATTTCTTCATTAACCCAGGGGTTATATTGCTTAATTTCTAAACATATGGAATTTTATTTGGTTATCTGTTATTTTCTAATTATCTGTTTGTGATTTCTAGTTTAATTCCACTGTAGTCAGAAAACATACTCTGTTTTAAACTGCTTAAAATTTATTTATTGAGAGGTACTTTATGTCCCAGAATACAGTCAACTTTCAAAGTGTTCTATAAGTGTTTAAAATTAGAATGTGTATTCTGCAGTTGTTGGATGTAGTGTTTCTATGTATGTCCATTAGATCAAGTCTGCTAATTGTGGTGTTAAAATCTTCTATATCTGTGCTACTCCAAAGTGTAGTTCCAGAACCATCAGCATCAGCATTAATCTGGGAGCTGTAAATTGCCAGCCCCACTGCAGACACTTTGAATCAGAACCTCTGGGAAATGGGGCCCAGAAATCTATATTCTAACAGCTCTCCAGATCATTCTTATTTATGTATGCTACAGTTTAAGAAGCACTGTTCTATGTCCTTACTGACTCATATGTATGTGTCTGTTTGTTCAGTTACAGAAAAGTGTGAAAATCTCCTATAATGATTTTGAATTTGTCTATTTTTCTTTGAAACTGTGTAAGTTTTGCTTTATGTTTTTTGAGCTTCCTTGAAGTGCTCTTTATCTGATATTATTAGATCAACACAAACTTTCTTTCGGCTATTGTTTACATTTTTTCATACTGTTATACTTTCTATGTCCTTATATTTTAAATGTGTCTCTTAGAGAACACATAATTAAGTTTCATTTGTAAATCCTGACTCTATTACTTAGAGTATTAAATTCATTTACTTTAATGTGATTACTGACATATTTAGGTATAAATCTAACATCTTACCAAGTACTTCCTATTTACTTCCTGTTTGTCCCACTTACTATGCATTTTCTCTTTTTTCCTTGCCATCTTTTAGACTGCTTATTTAAAAAAAATTATTCTATGTCTTTGTCTCTCTTTATTAGTTTGAAAGCTATATACTATTTTACTTTTCTTTAAGTAACTACCTGAGAGATTTACACTTTCTCAACTATTCAATTCTAACATTAATTGGTACTTTTTCACTAATTGGTACTTTTGCCATCTTTCCCAGAAAACGTAAGAGTCTTAGAACACTTACTCTCCTCTCATAACTTACAAGGCATTATTATTGTGTATTTTAATTCTATACATACTGTAAGCAAAATAAGACATTATCTTTATTTTAAACAGTACTATTCACTTAGATTTACATACATATTTATCATTTTCTTTGCTTTTCTACTCCTTCCTGTATCTCCTACCCTGTATCTGTAATCTTTTTATTTCTGTCTGAAGAACACATTTTTTGTATTTCCTTTAGAGAGAAAATGAGAAAAATTATTTCAATTTTTGACTGAAAATGTCTTTATTTCACCTCCACTATCAAAGGACATTTTTGGCATGTACAGAATTCTAGGGTGACATTTAATTTGATTCATCTCTTTAAAGATATCACTCTACTGTATTATGTCTTTATTGTTTCAGTTAAGAAATCAGTGGTCATTCAATTGTTGTTTTATTGAAGGCAGACTTACTTTTCCCTCTGGCTGCTTTTGTTTCAACCATGTTTAGTGTGGATTCCTATTTATTTATTCTGTTTGGGGGACTGGTGTTCTTCACGAGTCTAGGGCTTGGAATTTGCTATGGGTTTTGGAAAGTTTTCAGCCATTACATTTAAAATATTGCTTCTGACCCATTCTCACATTTGCTTCTGGGGCTCAAACACATTTATATTAGACTTTCTTACTGTATCCTCTATGTCTCCTATTCTCTGTCTCCCAATTTTTCTATCCTATTGTCTCCGTATTCTTCAATTTCATTATTTTCTTGTGACTCATCTTCCAGTCCACTGATTTTCCTTTCAGCAATGTCTAATCTGCTTTTAACCCAATCCACTAGGTTCTTAATTTTGATTCTAACATTTTTATTTGACCCTTTTTTTTATGGTTTCCAATTCCCTGACAGAACTGTCCAGTTTGTCTTTCCCCCATTATAGATATTAAGCATAGTTATTTTATAGTCCATATCAGATTCCTTTATTTCCTATACTGTTGTGAGTCTGTTTCTATTGTCTGTTGTTTCTGCTGGTTTCTGTACCAGAAACGTTGTCATGTTGTCTTGTATATCTGCTTTTTTCTCTGATTGGGTGCCCAGTTTTTTGTTTGTTTTTGTTTTGCTTTGTTTATGGAAACAACTTGAAGCCTAGGATGCTGCTATCTTTCTCCACAAAAAAATTTTGTATTTGATTTTTCCAAGCACCTATGAATAGCAGCAATCCAATGTCAAGGAATAAGGTATTCTAAGGCAGAATAGCAGATCTTCCATTAGGGTCTAATTCTGATGCACTCGCTGCTAAGATATAGCCCTAGCAGTTTAAGTCCTAACCCAAAGCAAAGGGAAAGAGGCAGCATCCCTTAGCAGGTCTAGACACCAATTCACACCTTTTTACCCCTGAAAAGTTGTCTAAAGCCCTGCTTAAATTCTCAGCCTCTTAGCTATTACCTTAGAATTGGCAATGGAATCAGGGAAATATCTTTTCCCCCAGCCTTATTTTCTTATTATCTGCAGGTTCCCTGGGCAACTTCATCCATTCCCAGGGCCTCAACTAGTAACTTAAGTGAATGACCTCCAAGCTGTATCTTTAACCTTGACCTTTCTTCTGAGTTATATTTCCAAACTGAACATTTCCCAACAGATGCCGAAGGCAATGTGAACCTAGCATAACTGCTGCCAAGCTTTAATTTCCCCTCCATCAAACCAGCTTTTCCTTATGTGTTTCCTATATCAGTTAATAATATCACCATCTTCAATAAATGTCTATGTGCTGGACACACTGTGCTAGGCCTTAAGAATATAAGGGTGAATAAGATAGTAGTAGTTCTGGCCAAAATCGAGTTTACCATCTATCAGGGGAACAGCATTTAACAAATCATTATTTAGTTACAATCATGGGGAAAAGAAGTTATGAGAATATACAATGGAGGATAGGAACTAGAGGTATCAAGGAAAGCCTTCTTGAAGAGCTGACATTTGAAGTGAGCTTTGAAGGAGTAGAAATTAATAAGATGTCTGTATGTGTTTGGCAGGGGGCAGGGATAAACAATTCCAAGCAGGAGAAACTGCATAACAATAATTACTATTATATCTTCACTTACTCTGATAGTCACTCTGCTAGGTGCTTTACACATGCTTTATCTTACTGAAACTCCCATAACCCGAGGAAGTACATGCTATTTTTTTTTTCTTTTTGAGACACAGCCTCACTCTTCTGCCCAGGCTGGAGTGCAGTGGCATAATCTAGGCTCACTGCAAACTCCGCCTCCTGGATTCAAGTGATTCTCCTGCCTCAGCCTCCTGAGTAGCTAGAACTACAGGCATGTACCACCATGCCCGGCTAATTTTTTGTATTTTTAGTAGAGACGGGGTTTCACCATGTTGGCCAGGCTGGTATTGAACTCCTGACCTCAAGCAATCCGCCTGCCTCAGCCTCCCAAAGTGCTGGGATTACAGGTGTGAGCCACCATGCCCGGCCAGTACATGCTGTTTTTATCCCAACTACACACTTGAGAAAAGGAGGCACAGTGAGGTAAAATGACTTGCCCAAGGTCACTGAGCTAATAAATTGGGGAGGAGCTGGGGTTTTAGTACAGGCTTGTCTGAGTCTTCACAGTCTGTAGCCTTAAGTCTTATAATAAAATCCCCCACCCCCCTACATAATAACAGGCTCCAGACTTACTAAACTGTTTTCCTAACATATCTGTTTTTTGCTTCTGAGTTTCCTCTGCTTAGAATATCCTTTCTCCCAAAGTCTTGTTCATCCTTCTCCAGGTTCTACACATCATCTTCTCCAGAAGGTCTTTCCTGATCCTCTCAATAGAAAGTAAACCCCTCTTTGTACTATATTCCGCACATGGCATCCGTTTGTGCCTGTGTGCTTCCTCAGGTAACTTTTACATTGTCAGTAACACATCTCTCTGTTTCCCCCAACAAATTCAATATTTCTTGGGGAGAAGAACCCTATCTTACTGACCTTTCTTTGCCACAGTGCCAGGCATAGTGCCTGACATATAGTAGGCACTAAGTACCTATTGAGCAAATTAGGAAAATAGCCAAAAATCCCAGTAAGTACCCTTGGCTAGATCAAATTAACTTATTTAAACTGTAGTTTCTACTCTCAAAACCCACACTTATTTTAGAAAAATGTGTTCAACAGAAGAATTGGGAGAGAAGGAGAGAAGTCAAAAGAGAAGAAACAAGGAAAGCCCAAGAGCATCTCTGGAGAAGGTTTCTGGATGCAAACATCACAGTATCAACAGAAGTGGGAAGCCAGGAGGCTTGAGCATGGAGCCTGTTCTGACCCGGTGTCTTCACCTTTTGGACTACATTGTCTATCTTCTGTTCACTCCTCCCTATCTGCTCTCTACCCTGTCATGGGCCCCAGGAGGCTGCCCTGGGTGCCCTAAGGCTTCTGGCCAATAGTAGGCACTGGCGGCAGATGGGAAGGGAGAAGAGTGAGGTCACAGTATTTAATCCCCTGACTCCTGCACTATAAGGCTGCCTTTTCTCAGGTCTCAGTCATTGGCCTTCTCCAGACACCTCCTCTGTCTTGAGATCTACTGACCCTTCCCTCATCTCTTCAGGCCAAGTGGGTAACAGAACCAATCACTAGTATTATCCTTTGTGGTTTCCCTACACTCTGCCCACACTATTGTAAACAGTCACTTGCTCAGTGACCTTGAGCAAGTCGTTTCACCTCACTTATAAAGTGTCCTCCAATTATTCCAGTTTGAGTGTGACATCTGTTTTCTGCTGGGACCCTGGCTTATATATTGGCCTATTAGCCTCAAATCCCTCATGGAAGCAAGGCAGCGGAAAGGTTAGACACAGTGCTGAGAATAGCATGAGAAGAACTGATAAGACTCCATTGGAAGGAAGAAGAGAAGGAATAGGCAGAAGAAGGCAAAGGGGACAAAAATGGAGGAACCACAAGTCTGATTATGACTTCTTCCAGGTATAGGGAAACTCAAAAACCCTAAATCTAAGCTGGAAATTCTCTCTCTCTCTTTTTTTTTTTTTTTTTTTGAGACAGTCTCACTCTGTAGCCCAAGCTGGAGTGCAGTGGCATGATCTTGGCTCACTGCAACCTCTGCCTCCAGGCTCAAGTGATTCTCATCCCTCAGCCTCCCGAGTAGCTGGGACTACATGCCACCACGCCTGGCTAATTTTTTGTATTTTAGTAGAGATGAGGTTGCCTGGGTGGTCTTGAGCTCCTGAGCTCAGGTGATCCACCCGCTTCAGCCTCCCAAAGTGCTGGGATTACAGGTGTGAGCCACTGTGCCCGCCCTGAAAATTGTCTCTTTATCCTTGTTTGGGTATCATATCAACTGAGTGTTAGAGATTGCCTCAAAATAGTCAATTCTAAAATAAATATAATACCTGACATCACTGGAGCAAGCTTTAAGCACCACACTAATCATGGTGCTGATTGTTTGTAGAGAACAACAGCAGCAACAAAAAAACCAGAAGCTTCCCTGTTTTCTTTAAATCTTGCAGATATGCCTCATCTGTACTTGGTGCTATAGCATCCTCAAAGCTCCTATTTTTTACAAGCTGCTCTTTTATTCTCTGCACACTGTTTAATGATGTCCCACCTCCACTGGGATACACAAGCAGAGCTTTTAGAACAGAGGGTCTGTAGCCTTCTTTTAAGACATATGAAAGAGCCGTTTTAACAAAATAGCTGGCTTTTCCTTCAACTTGTTTCTGGTTTACCAACTGCATACTTGCAGTAGAAATCTACTTCTGCCTTCTGTCTACTGCCAAAGCAACTTGAAAAGGCCTTTATGTATAACTGAAAAAAAGTACTGTAATTTGATAGTCATCTTTTTTCCTGCCCTAATTATTATTTTAACAGGCTTCTTCTTATTTTAATAGTTTTTTTAATAAGGAAATCTTACTTACAAATTTTAATTAGCTTACTGAATATTCACTGCTTTGGAATAAGTAGTTTAATGAGTAAAGAGACCTCAGACTACTAACTAGCCTAGAGTCTCTAAAGTAGCTTAGTGGGAAAATGATGCAGCCTAGTGATATAAGCCAAGGTCTGTGCCTCACAAACCAGTATTCCGCAGCCTGGGCCCTGGGGATGAATGAATCACACTGCCTCTTGCAGGAAAAAAAGTAAGACTTCAGTTTCTTCCCTTTTATTAAGAATATCTGTGTAAAAATCCCCAAGTCCCCTACTCACTAAGGCTTGTGACCCTTGTCAAATCACTTAACTTCTCTGAACTTCAGTTTCTTCATCTGTATGGGTTAGATTGTGATGTTATTTACATTAGACTATTATAAAAGCTGGTCTTATTTGCCACTTTAAGAGTTCTAAAATATGTTGGTTGAATGAATAAATACCACTTCTGGTTCTCATTTTTATTTTTAAATCAATCCTTTCTTTACAGTACATTTCAACTACAGTTAGAATAAGTTAACATCTTTCATTCTAAAAACACCTAGCAGAGAAAATACAGCCAGTTACTCAAATTCAGAATTGGAATTAGGAGAACAATGAAGTTTTTTATGGCTTAGTAACTTGAATAATCAATGTAAATTAGCTCTATTCCAAAAAGTAAAAGTATATTAATATCTGCTCTACTAATTAAGAGTATGTGACAATTTAAGTATGATTCTCAGTGCATATGACATGTGAAATAGTTTCTTCTTTTGTCAATTTTCAGGGTGTTAGGTAAAAGGGAAACTCCAGCTTACTTAATCAAAGCAAGTCAAGAAATCAGAAATTTCAAATTCTGGTTTAGCAAATCTCTTTCTCACACATCCTACATCCAACCTATCAGGAAACCCTGTACCTTCACAATTTATCCAGAACCCAGTCACATCTCATCATTTCTATCACAAATACTCACTTGAGTGAACACTCAAGTGTACCCCAACTGATATCTCTACTTTCCCTTGCCTCCCAGGGTCTAATGTCAGTACAGCTGCCATGGTGATCCTATAACACTTAAGTCAGATCCATGTCACTCCTCAGTTTCCCATCTCACAGTGAAAGCCCAAGTCATCACCATGGCCTAGAAAGCCCAGGAACCATTTATTTGGTCCCCAGAATCTTTAACTTCATCTCCTACTACTTGCTCCCTTGCTCAGGGCACTTCTACCTCAGGGCCTCCATACTTGCTGCTCCCTCTGCTAGAATGTTCCTCACTGATTATCCACATGACTTGTCCTTCATCTCTTTCAATCTAACCAAAAGATACTTCCTCAGGAGGGGCTTTCTTTATCACTCTATTAAAAATCGCATCCTCTAACCCCTTCCCCTCCTTCATTTGTCAAGAGCAACTATCACTTTGTAACTGACTATCTTGTTTACTTATCTGTATACTCCCACAAAAACGTAAGTTCCATGAGGGCAGGCTTGTTTTTGTTATGTAAGTAAACTTTTTAGTCAAATAAAATAAAAATATACAAAAAAGGGCCACACATCATAGGTATAGAGTTCAATGAATTTTCATAAACTGAACATACCCATGGAACTACCACTTAGATCAAGAAATATTTCTTCCTCCTTCCAATCACCATTCCCCCAAAGATAACTATTAATCTGATTTCTAACCCCCAAGGTTAATTTTGCTTGTTTTTCTATTTTTTATAAATGAAATCAAGTTTGTTTTTCCATTTTTATAAATGAAATCAAGCACTTCTTTACTTAGCATTATGTAGTTACATATAGTTATAGTTCATTCATTCTCATTGTTAAATAACATTCCAAATATACATAAATATACCACACTGGTTTACCTATTTTCCTATTGATGGACGTTTGCGTTGTTTCTAGTTTTGGCTATTATGAATACTCTTACTAAGGATATTCCTATACATACCTTTTGGTGAGTATGTGTACACATTTCTATCAGGTAGGACATGAGTCTGTCTGGTTAAGTTCACTGATATCTCTTTCATCCCTAGCACAGTATTTGGCACATAATCAGCATTATTCAATAAATATTTGTTAAATGAATGGAAACAGTCTTTTTAAATTCTGTTATTTAGATTTAATAGCTGACATGAGACTTCCTTGCCTTATATATGCAGGTTTGTAATGCATAATAATTAAATTAATCTCTGTAAACCTGCCACTAAAATTAAGAAAGACTATTAGTAACACTGAAACTCCTTGATTGCTCCTTCTTGATCCCATCTCATTGGATTCTTTTTTTTTTTTTTTTGAGACGGAGTTTTGCTCTTGTTGCCCAGGCTGGAGTGCAATGGCACGATCTTGGCTCACCCCACAACTTCCACCTCCTGGATTCAAGTGATTCTCCTGCCTCAGCCTCCCGAATAGGTGGGATTACATGCATGCACCACCACACCCGGCTACTTTTTGTATTTTTAGTAGAGACGGGGTTTCTCCATGTTGGTCAGGCTGGTCTCAAACTCCCGGCCTCCCAAAGTGCTGGGATTACAGGCGTGAGCTACCATATCCAGACCTTTTTTAATTTTATCATTGCCTTTCTTTCCTTTATGTTTAACCATATATATGTCTCCCCTGATAATATGCTGTTTAGCTTGCTTGGTTTTAAACGTCCTAAAAATGTTATGTTACATGTATTCTCCAATTTGCATTTTTCACTCAACATGAATTGATACATGTAGATCATTCTTTTTCCATTGCTGAATAGTGCTCCATTGTGGGATTATAACACATCGTATTTATCCATTTCTTCAGCCCGTGGACAAATGGTTTGTTTCAAATTTTTTGCCATTTCAAACAATTTTACTATGTTCTTACCAGTGTTTCCTGAAATACAGACAAGAGGTATTCTAGAAATTGTGGGTTGAATGGTATATGCATGTTCAAATTTATAAAATAATGTCCGAAGTTTTCCAAAGTGGCTATATCAATTTACATCCCTACCACCAATATTATAAGGGCTGCTACTGCTACACATTCTTGGTAGCAGAATGTGCCAATCTAGGAAATGTAAGTTATTCGACTGCAATTTTTAAATCATATTTTCCTGATTCCTAATAAGAATGAGGATCTTTTCATACAATTGACCATTTCTATTTTTTCTTCCATGAAATCCTCGTTTGACTATCTTGCCTATTTTTGAAATAGGTTCAGCCAGGCGTGGTGGCTCACGCCTGTAATCCCAGCACTTTGGGAGGCCGGGGCAGGCGGATCACGAGGTCAGGAGATTGAAACCACCCTGGCTAACATGGTGAAACCCCATCTCTATTAAAAATACAAAAAATTAGCTGGGTGTGGTGGCGGGTGCCTGTAGTCCCAGCTACTCAGGAATCTGAGGCAGGAGAATGGTGCGAACCTGGGAGGTGGAGCTTGCAGTGAGCCGAGATCGCCCCAATGCACTCCAGCCTGGGCGACAGAGCGAGACTCCGTCTTTAAAAAAAAAAGAGAGAGAGAAATAGGTTCTTTGTCTTTTCTTATTAATTTATAGGAGGTCCTTATATATTTTGGATTTTAATCATCTGTTGCTTATACACTTGTAAATATCTTCTTGCAGTGTGTGGACTGTTTCTACGGTTTAGAAAATATTTTATTTGAAAATAATTTCAAATGTGAAAAAAGCTGCAACAATAAAAATAGCATAAAGAATAGTTGTATATGCCCTTCCCCTATTATTAACATTTTTCCCCATTTGTTTTATCTTTGTGGGCACTCATGCTCTCTTTGTGTGTGTATGTGTGTTTATATACACACATATACATGCAAACACACATTTTTTTTTTCTGAACATTTGAGGCTAAGTTATATACATCATGGTCCTTTACCCCTAAGTCAGTCAGTGTGTATTTCCTAAGTCTAGAGAGATTCTCTCACATAACCATAGTACAATTATCAATTACAATTTATTTCAGTAAATTTAACCCAACAATATCTTTTATGGTATGGTTTTCCCTACAGTACAGAATCCAATCTAGGGTGAAGTATTGCAATTACTTGTCATATCTCTTTAGCTTCTTTTAATCTAGAACATTTCCCTGGCCTTTCTTGGACGTTTTTAAAGAATAATGCTCCCTCCCCGCTTTTGTCTTCAATAGAAACATTCCTCATTTGGGATTTGTCTGGTGTTGTCTTGTGATTAGATTCAGGTTATATTCTTGGATGAAATACTACACCCAATGTCCGTCTGCTCCTCCTTGGTGATGTTGATTCTGATCACTTGGTCAAGTTTTTGTTCCATTTCTCCACTCTACTATTACTTTTTTTTAAATCTCTTGCAACTTTAAATGGTCTATGGAGAGACACTTTAAGACCATGTTCTTCATCTAAATTTTCCTCTAGATTTAATATCTATTGATAATTATATCTGATCCAATCTTAACTGAATATAGTTGTATCATGTTGATGTTTTCAGTCTTTATCAAGTACTTTGATAAACAAAAGTTCTACCATTGAATCTATCAATCTTTACTTTTGTTCCTTACACATTTTATGTCCTGTTTAAGGAATTCTAGCCTGCCCACACAGCACTAAAGATATTGCCTTACATTTCTTCTGAAGTTTCCCTATTATTATTATAGGCAGTTGCAGTAAATAATAAATCAGTTTCACATATTCTAAATCTAGTAAAAGTAGTGTTATTCTAGTTGCCTGTTTTCAGGGGGCTTCAATATTTTTAAAGTTAGTTTTCTCTATGAACAATTTCTGGATTCTAAATTTAATTGTATTTCAGTATGATTTACATTTTAAACAATATTTTTTCTCTTTTGAAAGTAGTTAGCCAGGTGCAGTGGTTCATGCCTGTAATCCCAGCATTTTGGGAGGCTGAGGCTGGAGGATCACTTGAGGCCAGGAGTTCGAGACCAGCTTGGACAACAGGGCGAAACCCTGTCTGAAAAAAAAATTAAAAAATTAGCTGGGTGTGGTGGCATGCCTGTAGTCCTAGCTACTCAGGAGGCTGAGGCAGGAGGATTGCTTGAGCCCAGGAGTTCAAAGTTACAGTGAGCTGTGATAACATACCCCTGCACTCCAGCCTGTGTGACAAAGGGAGACCCTGTCTTAAAAAAAGAAAAAGAAAAAGCAGTTGACCTGTCAGGCGTGGAACAGAATTCTTTGCTTTCACTTCTTAAAAACTTAAACAAAAGGCTATTAATTTATAAGCATAATTTATTTCTGAAATTCTGTGTTTGAAAGGCTGACCTGGAAGAAACAAGGTCAGAAAGTTTGCTTTTTAGGCAGAGTAACAGAGCTATATCTGTATTATTTCTACCTCTACCTTTTTCTCAGCATTGCTTAAAAAAAAAAAATTCAAAACATAATAAAGCTATTTTTCCATAGAAAACAAGTGAAATAAATTTAATAATTAACTGTTTTTAAAAAAACACACTGGTTAGTGGGTTCCTAGCCTATTTTAGAAGTTAAAACTCCCTAGTTCAGAACAGCCAGAAACCTTTTTATCACTTATTCCACAAGTGTGTGTTGAGCACACTCTACACGACACACAAAGTGAGAAGTACTACAGCTAATGAAAACTCCAGATTCTATTGTTTTTGAAATAGATGATATTAATCTGTGTTATTCTCTAATGGTGCATATATTATAGAAGTGTTTTTTGAAAAAAGAGTGGAAGCAAGAAAATGCCTTAAATTCACCTACAAACATTCAAATTCTAAGTCAGAGAGTGGTTGTGGGAACAGGAAAACCAGACGTGGCATCATCATCTGGTGTTTGGCATGAACCTAATCCTTTAGGTTCCGTGAACTAATGTTCAGGGAAAAGGCACTCACCATAAAATCCTACTTGAAACGATTCTTCTTTTAATTTTGTCTTCTCCGACTAACCCGGCATATCATATTATTCCTCCATATTTCATATGGAAGTGAGTAACCCAGTTAGTAATGTTTTATATAATACATGTCTATGTAAGTTGGTAATCCAAATCAATTATATTCCATTTATAACTGCGTAAAAAGAAATCAAGATATACCATTTCATAAGAGAAATGACAATAAACCTTGAATGAAACCTTAGTTATGAATCGAAGTTTGCTCTTCAGTTTCTACAGAAAATAATGGCAAAAGAGGAGCTGGAAATCATCTTACAGCCAGGCCCTATTCCCTTAAATAACAATGACTTCATACACTGATATGAGACCCTCACTGGAACTTGAAAGGGATCTTTAGTATCTTGAACTTTATCTACAGCACGAGTATTTATTTAGAAACTACTTTTAAAAACGGTTTCATGTGACCCCTAGTGAACACTGAAATTTTTGATAAGAGTCAGCTTTTCCTTAAGTTTCACTACAAAAACTGGTTGGTAAACTACTGCTTTTGCATGCTATAAAGAAATGCTCTTCAAATGTCAATCTATTAACAATAATATGAACATTTAAATAAAATTGTATTTTAGAGGTAATGCTAATACGATATATTTATGTTCTAAAGAGGTACATTGTCCCGGGCAAAAGAGCGAGACTCCGTCTCAAAAAAAAAAAAAAAAAAAAAAAAGAGGTACACTTGTTTGTTAATTTATTTATTTCCAATCCTCAGTCCAAATACCAGTCTATTTGACTAAAACTAAATGTATTTTTGTTAGAAGATGACAACTAACTTCAGGGTCAGAAACTATTACAAATAAACATTTTTTTTAAAACCCCAAAATCAGAAACCCTGAAAGCATGAATTTAATTCTTGTGTTTAATGGATAATAAGGAAGCAAAGAAATCCTTGGGACTCAAAACATTGTAGTATGTTACCAAGAAAGGGCCTGGTGAATTCCTCAAAGCTTCCACCAAAGAGTATATTAAATTTCCTTTTGGCAACAAATAAATTGGTTTCTTGCTGGTAGAAGCTTAGGTCAGTCATCTAAATCAGGGAAACCAGGAATACATGCCATTTACTGGAGAGTCACTTAAGTGTAAACTGCATCTCTCCCCATGGCATGTTTATGTCCTCTCTAGAGAAGATTTACACTGGGGAATGGGGGTGGTGGTGGTCTTGATTCCTCGCCACTTAGGGTTTTTAAAAATTATCTAAGGTTTAAAATCTTGTCTAAAACTGTGGAAATATCTACATTTTCCTTATATCTTTTTTGATGATAGAACATTTGGATATGAAATTTGATTATAATGCCCTGAGGAAGGAATGCGGTTCCTGTATCCACAGGGAACAAGGCAGACCCATGGGTCCTTTCTCACCTGTGACACTGTGATGCTGCATTTCTTGGCCAGCTCCTCTTTGGCTTCTTCACTGGGGTAGGGGTTGCTGAGGTGTGAGTAAAAATATTCATTCAAGATTTCTGTGGCCTGTTTACTGAAGTTACGCCTTTTCCGTCTATGACAAGAGTGAAAAAAAAATAATTGCAGTTACAATCAGCATTAACCTAAGAGGGATGGGTTAATTAGGATGATACCAAAAAAGTAGATTTCTCTTTTTAAACATCCTTAAGGTCTAATTTATTTCTGTGATATTATAAGTTATGTTCTAGACATCCTCCAAAGCATTATCCAACTCATTTTAAGATGTAGGATCACTGAGAAAAATACCAGACTATGAAGCACAATTAATTGTGCTTCATTCTTTGAAGACCTAATATTTTAGATATTCAATGAAGATCCAGTGAGAACAAAGAAGATCTATCAGAGAGCTTACAGGGAAAAGGACTGGGCAGAGGAAGAGTTCTGAAACAGAAATATCTTGTCTAAAGGGTTAGAGCAGGTTGGGGCACCATAAAAGACAGGGAATGTGTGAGATGAGTCTGGAAGGATGGGCAGGGGGCAGATTATAGAAGCTCAGTGGAGCTATAAGAATTTTTGGATTTTATGCTGAGTGCAATAGGAAACTATTAAAGGTTTTAAGTTTCATGTTTTTAAAAGATCATTCTGACTGCTGAGAATAGGTGGAGGAGGGCATGAAAGGAACTGCAAAGCCCATTTTAGGAGATGATTGCACTGGTCAAAATGAAGATGATAGTAACTTGGCACAAGGTGAGAGCAATGAAAATAAGATTCAAGATCTACTTGAAAGGCAAAAGCAATAGGACCTGATGATGTATTGAATGGAAGGAGTGAGTGAGGGAGATAGAGAAGAAAGTTTAGGAAAAAAAAATACATCGGGAAGGATTTCTAGGTTTTTCTGCTTAAGCAACTTCCTGGACTGAGGTATGATTTCCTTCACTAGGCAAAGAGGAGAAAACAAAATTTTTTCTTTTGTTTTTGTTGAGAAGGGGGTAACAGACTTTCAAAAGATCAAGCATTTATTAACAACATATTTCAAGTAGCAAAAATGTCATTTATATTTGGGTTTTGTTATTAAGATTTTAAAGAATTACAGCCTGAAAATTATCATTTGTCAGAATTCACTTTCAATTAAGTACTCCAGTAATTAGAATATACCTTCCCCAGATAATTTTCTCAATACTTTCTTCCAAATATTCTTAATTCTTCTCAATTGTGATATCCCACAGTCAGAAAACAAAGAGTCAGCAGGCTGTTGTATAGGCATGCACTCTGTGAGATTCTTCTAGTCAAAATGGTGTCACTCGTACGGCAGGTTGAGTGTGTGATCTACATTTCAACATTAGGGAGAGTCAAGGGAGCAAGAAATCCAGGTATGATCAAAACAACTCAGGTTCTAGTCCTGAAATGTCTTAATTTCAATAATTTTTAAGAGGGTTAAACTATTGTTTTCTAGAGGATGAAGATGAGATTCAAGATCTATTTGGGGATTAAAATCAACAGGATTTGATGATGAACTGGATGGGAAGGTGGTAAGGGAAGACAGGGAAGGAATGGAATGAAGACAAATACACCAAAAAGAAGAACAGTTAGCATGTTTGCAGGAGTCATGTGTTGCTTGAAAAGAAAGACCAGGTCCCGAGGTGAGAGCACATTGAAGAGGTACACTCTGATGAGCAGGCGCATGGGTAAGGACTAGACTAGATACTGAAAATGTCAAATTTATGGGCATTATCTGGCCCATAGACATTATTGATTGAGACCACACAGTAATTACCTGCTCATAAAAATCTAAGTTTCTGACTTCTTATGAAAAATTGGAATACCAACTGTACTGGGCCCACGTTCTCAGAAGGCAGCTCTAGGCTAAAGCTGAGTGATAGCTGCCCCCTTAGATATGCACCTGCCTGCTCTAACCCTCCTCGTCCCTCCCTGTATCCCTGATCCAGCCACTCCACTCAATTCCACTATATGTAAGCATGTGAGTCTGTGACTCCTAGTATAAAACACGGAGCCCAGGAGCAAGGCCCAGGGTAGATGGGAATAGATGACACAAGTGCATTTCTTTGGGAAAGAGGGACGTGTGAAAGGAGGATCAAAAAGAAATATATCTAGAAAAGCAAAGAGAAGTTTGGCTCACATCACTTTTGCCCAGGAGTGGTTTTTAACAAACATCAAAACACCTCAGAGAACGAACAGAATAGCTCACTGGACATTCTGGCTGTGTCCAAACTACAGCACTTCTACTGGAAGAGGAGACGGACCTACACAAATTTATTCTTAAATGTTTTGCACTGGTGCATGCTTCGTCTTATCCAATTATGAAGCAAACATGAGCATGGGAAGTCAGAGTGAGCAAGGGAATCATATATCTGACTGAGCATGTTTGCCTAGAGCAGAGCCCCTTGCCTTCTCAGTGCAGAGGGCTTACTGGGAGGCACTACAAGAATAGATGGAACCAAAGCTGAGTATCTGCATTCACTTGAAGGCACAGGAGAGAACTTGGTCTTGTACGTTATTTATTTTTTAGAAAACATCCTGTAGAAAATGCCCATTAAGCATTTCCCCTCAGTTTCACTCCCCCAGAGTTCACCACACTCTAAATGGCTATGCCTCAGGCCAGTGTGCAGTGGCACATCAGTCCAGGCCTGTGTTCCATCAGCATCACAACATTACTAACAGCAATCTCTACGGGAGAAGAGACTCTGCTCCAAGCTCTGCCACTCTCTCATTCTGGCCCTGCTCATTTTAGGCTGTTAATATACTTTCTCTTCATGGAAGAAAAATAAATCATTTAGGTGTATACATTATGAATGCAGTTATTTAAAAAATAAGCATGCAAGTTGACAAGAATGGGAAAGTATCAGCAGAAATAAGGATAGCAATTATGTTAGAAAATATTTCTTTCTATCAGACATGTTTTACTATCTTTGTTACATAATGCTTTTTATTAAAATGCTCAAATTTGACAAATAATTTTAAAATGTTTTTTGTCTTCTGATGCTACCTCTCTAACCCTGATTTGAGCTGTTACAAAGTATTAAGTGGAATTACTCATTCATCTGGCCAGCCAATAAAGTATTTTTGGTAACCTCTAACATGTAAGTCATTTGCTAGAATTGTGGGGAATGCAAATGTGTAAGTCTTGGCTGTTGCTTTCAGAGACACTGTGGCTTACTAAGGGAGAGAAGAAATGTTCATGAAAAACTACAAGAAAAGGGAGCCTACATGAAGTTCGGTCTGAATAGTTGTGTAAACATAGTATAAGTGTTCAAGGGAAGGAAGGGCAAGTCCAGTGGGGTGATTAAGGTGGATTTTCTGAAAAGCGAGCATTTAGACCAGACCCGGAACGATGAACAAGATCTCACTAGATCCAACAAGTACAAGCACTGATTCCATTCCGGGCTCCATTCCAGATACCCTCACAGATGATGACTCATTACTGGTAACCAGCTTAGAGAGACAGTCTGTTGTGGCAGCCAGGGAAGTAAGTGGTGAGACTTAGGAAAAGAAGGAATTCTAAGCAGTAGAAACATAATTCCACGAAGCATTTCATTTTTGGAAGAAACATAGGAAAGAACAATTTAGTGATATATAAATAAGAATACTGAAAATGTTCAAACTCTGATCTAATAATTCCATTTCTAAAAATGGATCCTTAGGAAATAATCCTAAAGACCAAAAAGGTTCGCCGGGCGCGGTGGCTCACGCTTGTAATCCCAGCACTTTGGGAGGCCGAGGCGGGCGGATCACGAGGTCAGGAGATCGAGACCACGGTGAAACCCCGTCTCTACTAAAAATACAAAAAATTAGCCGGGCATGGTGGCGGGCGCCTGTTGTCCCAGCTACTCGGAGAGGCTGAGGCAGGAGAATGGCGTGAACCCGGGAGGCAGAGTTTGCAGTGAGCCGAGATTGTGACTGCACTCCAGCCTGGGCGACACAGTGAGACTCTGTCTCCAAAAAAAGAAAAAAAAAAAGACCAAAAAGGTTCAATCAATGAAGATTTTCATTAAAATATTAGTTTCAATAAAAATCTATCTAAAATAGTACCTTCTCCATTTTCTCTCCCCTTGACTTGCTTTATTTTTCTGCATACCACTTATCACCCTATTACATTTCATTACATTATTAAATAGAGTGTTATGGTATATTTGTTCACCTGTTTACTGTCTGTTTCCTCAAGTAGAATATAAGCACAATTGGGGCAAGTATATTAACCTGTCTTGTTTACCAATATATCCTCAGTACCAATAAATATTTGTGGAAGGAAGGAATAAATTATATGAAAATTAATAGTTGGCTGGGCATGGTGGCTCCTGCCTATAATCCCAGCACTTTGGGAGGCAGGATAGCTTGAGTTCAGGAGTTCAAGACCAGGCTGGGCAACATGGTGAAACACCATCTCTACAAAAAATAGAAAAATTATCCGAGCATGGTGGCAAATGCCTCCCAGCTACTCAGGAGGCAGAAGCAGGAAGATCACTTGAGCCTGGGAGGTTGAGGCTGCAGTAAGCCATGATAGCATCATTTACTGCACTCCAGCCTGGGTGACAAAATGAGACCTCTCAAAAAAAAAAAGAAAAAGAAAAATTAATGGAGACAAATTAAATGCTCAAAAATAAGGGAATGCTAAGGACATTATTTATTTTATATCCATTTGGTAACTTCAATCGTTAAAATGCTATTTATAATTAGAGCTTATACTACATGAAAATGTTTATGTATTCATGGTAAATTTTTTAAAAAGCAGACCAAACTATGCATATTGACCCATCACAGAAATATTTCTTTTAAAAAGCCCCCAAACAAACAAAAAGAGAGAGAATATTGTAAAACATTTATAGTGATTTTTTTCTTTAGGTAATAAAAATGAGGTTAACTTTTATCCTTCATCCTTTTATTCCATATATTTTCCAAAGTTTCCATAGTGAGCTTGGCATTTTTTAAATAGAAAAAAGAATAATAAAATCTTCACAACAACAAAGAAGTAATGCAGACAGGGACAGGCCTTAAATGTCAGGTTAAAGAGTGTATATGTGAAGTATGCATATATCCAGCATTGGAAAGCTACCGTGGTTTTTAAGCAAAGCAATCAGGGTATCACAGTGATGTTATAGAAACAGACAAGGGATATGGAGGATGGGCTGGAGGGCAGTAGGACTGGAGACAGGGAGACTAGCAGGTACTGTGCTAGTCCACGTACAAAAGGATGGGCAGGAACTGAGACGAAAAGAAAGAGCTAAAATGAAAAACACTGAAAATGCTCCACACACTTTGTTTTCCAGTTGAGAAGCTATCTTAGTTATTTCCTTTAATATTGTGAGATTTGGATGATAATTATCACCTCTGTCAGATTCCATGGGAGAAGAAAGAAAAACAAAATAGAAACTCCTTTCTAAAGCTGCAGATTGATCATAAGCTTTAGCAATGCCCCGAGAGGCATCCCTACAGAGGCAGCATACACTAGGACATTGACAATTCTTCTGTTCTGTCACTCAGTAGGTCACCATAGACAATTTATTACCATATACAATATATTACCTAACTCCTGTGAAACTTGGGGAAAGCTTCAGATAAAGGGAAATTTTCATCCTTATAGGAAAAATGATAGGCTTTCTTTCTTGATTTGGAAATACAGACTCTGGAGTTTTGTGGTAACTGCTATTAACTGAAATGCCACTTCCTTCTTAGGAGTATCAATATCTCCAAGTATTTTCCCATACTGTGCACAAGCAGTGTAACACTAAGAAATTCTTAGAAAATAACCCTTGTTAAAATAGTTATATGCAGAAAACTATCCTTAAAATACCTTTTAGCATCAGAATGGAAAGGCTACATATTCCTAAAGTCATTAGCAGAGATGCTAATCCTATTCATTTCCTGAGTCACTAAACTGGCAGCTAACCCACATTACCATTCCCAGACAAGAAAGCTTGACAGCACAGGAACCATGAGTTGAACTACCTGTCCATTGTACAAAAGACTCATATGGCCAAAAGAATCTAAGACCAACTGGTCAGTTTTACAGAAAATAATATACAAGGAGTGAAAGACGGGGGAAAGCCATGCAATAGATTTATGGCTTCACATACCTGGCATCAAGGAACCTTGATCTTAAAATCATAACTGCTTCACAAGTGCTTTGTTTGAGCTGCATCTGGATGGAACTAAATTTTCGATGGATGATGCCCACCATTCTTTCAATCTCTTTTGGAGAAATGGGACGTGTTCTACTCTGTTCTCGGAGAAGGTTCATCACATGTGTAGTAAATTCATTACATGCCTGTAATGGGAAAAAAAAAAATCACTCCTTTGGAAACGGATATTTTATACTATCACATGAAGACATTCACTCATCTGAATTTACACCTCATTTGCAATAGCATTATACAGTGTGTAGGGTAAAATGAAAACTAAGACACTTGTAAAATGGTAGTGATAGTAGTTAAAGCAGCAAGAATTCTGAAACTGTGCATGGTCAGACGTGCAAGGGAGACAGCATTCAACTACTCTTCCCAGCCACCCCTGTCCAGTTCCAAAATAATGTTTTCCCATTCAAGGATGCTCCCTACCAATTCCCATATACAAGTAAAAATATAAGTTAATTGTTAATACTAAGTACCACCTATTTTCTCTGGAGTTTTACATTTAATCAACAAATGCTTACTGAACAACTACAAAGTTCAAACTCTTGCCAGTGCTGTAAGGAACACAGAAACGAGTAAGATGCAGGCCTGGCCTTTGGTGAGAAAAAATATATAAAAAACTAATTCAGTGCAAAGACTAACAGGAAGATATTAAGTTCCAAGGACAGAATATTTTCATCTGTAGGCTTCATGGATTGAGCTTTAAAGAATAGGTAGCATCTTTGAAAGGTGGATAAAGATGGAAGTCAGGAGGAATTCCAGGTATTAGAAATAACAGTATGTTGCAAGTTCACAGAATGGCAAATAGGAATACAGATAATACGTAAAGAAGCAAAAGGATTCAGGTTTGAATTAGCACATAAAGGGCCTTGCATGCCAAGCATTCCAATGACCTGTTATAATTTAGCTGTAGTGCAGGCCTTTGGTGGATATAAGCCATCTCTGTAAAGCAGCTCAGCTCTTCAAGGGATGTCCAACAGAAAATAAGGATCAGATTTGGGTCTCAAGCTTTTTAGTTAACAATCCTCAAGCCGGGCGCAGTGGCTCACACCTGTAATCCCAGCATGTTGGGAGGCCGAGGCGGGCTGATCATGAGGTCAGGAGATCGAGACCATCCTGGCTAACACGGTGAAACCCCATCTCTACTAAAAATACAAAAATTAGCCCACCATGGTGGCGGGCGCCTGTAGTCCCAGCTACTCAGGAGGCTGAGGCAGGAGAATGGCATGAACCCAGGAGATGGAGCTTGCAGTGAGCCGAGATCGCACCACTGCACTCCAGCCTGGGCGACAGAGCGAGATTCCAAGATTCTGTCTCAAAAAAAAAACAAAAACAAACACAAAAAAAACAAAAACAATCCTCAGACATTCTCTCTTTCAGTACATACACACAAATACACACATACACACACACGCATTTGTTTCCCCTAATATTCAGAGTCTCACTCTGTCACCCAGGCTGGAGTGCAGTGGGATGATCATAGTTCATTGCAGCCTCAAGCCCCTGGGCTCAAGCAATCCTCCCATCTCAGCATCCCAAGTAGCTGTGACGACAGGCATGTGCCACCATACCCAGCTAATTTTTTATGTATTTATTATTTATTTATTCATTTTTTTTTTGTAGAGACAGAGTCTCGCTCTGTCGCCCAGGATGGAGTGCTGGAGTGCAGTGGTGTGATCTCAGCTCACTGCAGCCTCCGCCTCCCGAGTTTAAGCAATTCTCCTGCCTCAGCCTCCCGAGTAGCTGGGACTACAGGTACACACCGCCACGCCTGGCTAATTTCTTTTGTATTTTAGTAGAGATAGGGTTTCACCATGTTGCCCAGGCTGATCTCAAACTCCTGAGTTCAGACAATCCACCCGCCTCAGCCTCCCAAAGTGCTAGGATTACAAGCGTGAGCCACGGCGCCCGGCCCCCAGCTAATTTTTAAATCTTTTTTAGAGTCAGGGTCTTGCTATGTTGCCCAGACTTGTCTCAAACTCTTGGCCTAAAGAGATCCTCCCACCTAGCCTCCTGAGCTGCTAGGATTACAGGTGTGTGCCACTGCATCCAACTTCATCTACATTCTCTTTGATTTATAAATCTGTATAACTGGGCCTACACTGAAATCCAGTACTACCCTGGTAAATAAAGCATCTGTTTATACTCCTGAAGAAAAAGAGTCTCTTCTGGCATTTTTCTTAAAAATACAGGATGGGAAATTCTGCATCTTACTGCACGGGTGTCCCTGATAGGGTGAGCAGACAGAACAATCACTGATCAATGCAAGACGCGTTTGGAAGTTGTAATAATGTCCACTTCCCTACAGATATCCCAAACATTGCTCACATGTAGCACATGATGATTTTTCTAATGGCTCATTAGAGGACTAACCTTTCCTGTACACTACGTATTCCACTTACTCTAAACTTTTACAGAGCTTTCCATAAATATTTCTAAGGTAAGGTAAAATGAGTCTTATCATGTAAAGTTTTCTCAAAAATATGTTTTAAGCCATAGGAAATATTAAATTCCTTGCGAGTGGTGACACTATATTATACTTACGGGATTCTTCAGAGTGTAGAATTATGCGATATACATATCTAATAAACACCTACAGATTGGTGGGCTTTTTAATACTACAATTCAAGAGTGAGAGTTATGTTGGTTAATAGCCATAAACTCATTATCCCTGAATCATAAGAGAAGAATTCTTAATCTGCAGTCAATGGATAGGTTTAGAAGGTCAATGACCTCCTGAAATCCTACACAAGTTGTGTGCATATTAATAATTCTGATGAGAGAATCTGTGAAGTTTTGTTTTCAGATTCTCAGTCTATAATTTTAAAAGGTTAATAATCATTGTCCTAGGATATGACATAGTAAAACATTAAGCAATGTTGTAGACTAAAACCAGAAGTTGAAGGCAGAAACTAAGATTTGAAGAAATAAATTTAAGATCTTCCCCACTATATTATCAATTTATTTTATTATTTTTTTGAGACGGAGTTTAGCTCTTATTACCCAGGCTGTGGTGCAATGGCACGATCTTGGCTCACTGCAATCTCCGCCTCCCAAGTTCAAGTGATTCTCCTGCCTCAGCCTCCCAAGTAGCTGGGATTACAGGCGTGTGCCACCATGCCCAGGTAATTTTTTTTTGTATTTTTAGTAGAGATGGGGTTTCACCATGTTGGTCAGGCTGGTCTCGAACTCCTGACCTCAAGTGATCTACCTGCCTCAGCCTCCCAAAGTGCTGGGATTACAGGCATGAGCCTGTAATAAATAGCACCTGGCCTATTATTTTGAGACAGTTTCATTCTGCTGCCCAGGCTGGAGTGCAGTGGCACGATCTTGGTTCACTGCAACCTCCGCCTTCTGAGTTTGAGTGATTCCCGTGCCTCAGCCCTCCGAGCAGCTGGGATTACAGGTGTATGCCACCGCGCCCAGCTAATTTTTATATTTTTAGTAGAGACAAGGTTTTACCACTTTGGCCAGGTTGGTCTCGAACTCCTGACCTCAAGTGATCCGCCCACCTCGGCCTCCCAAAGTGCTGGGATTACAGGCGTTGAGCCACCATACCTGGCCTATATTATCAATTTAAATGATTTTATGCCAAATTAAAAACAAGTGGTTACCCTACCAATAAATATATGTATATATCTTTTTCTTGAACTTTCCCTAAGGAGATTTTATATAATTTCCAAGTTATGTAATGTGACCAACTCTACCCTTCAGTTTTCTCATCAGTAAAACAAAGATAATTGAACTAGAACTATTCCCAAACTGGGATTAACAAATTCTATAGTTCTACAGCTAGTTCCATAGAATGCTAACTAATGGTCCAACAATATGACATGTTTGGGAATTGCTGGGTTAACCAAAATCTTAAAAATTTTTTTGGGTAAGACTCTTTAGTATTCCTATCCCAATATTTGTAATAACTCTTCAAGGAGAAATAGCATATCCAACTTTTTCCCAAATAAATTGGGCCACAAAATTTCTCCCTAGAGTAATACTGTCCAATAGAAATATATTGTGAGCCACATATTAAATTTTTAAACTTTCAGTAGCCATATTAAAAAATAAAATACAAAGAATTAGGTGAAATTAATCAACAATATATTTCATTTAACCCAATATATAAAAAATATCCTGGCCTGGGCAACATGGTGAAACTCCATCTCTACCAAAAATATAAAAAATTAGTTGGACATGGTGGCACGCCTGTGGTCCCAGCTACTTGGGAGGCTGAGGTAGGAGGATCACTCGAGCCCAGGAGGCAGAGGCTGCAGTGAGCTGAGACTGCGCCACTGCATCCAGCCTGGCTGACAGAGTGAGAGAAAGAAAAGAAAGAAACAAACAAACAAAGAAAAAAACTGTTAATGAGGTATTTCATTCTTTTTCGGTACTCTCTGAAATCTAGTGTGTATTTTACATTGACAGCACATCTTAATTCAGACTAGTCAGACGTCAAGTGCTCATTAGCTACATGTGGCTAGTGATTGCCATATTCGACAGCACAGCTCTACGGCATCTTGTGGACCAATGTGCTAGGAAAAACTCTTTGGGAAACGCTATGCTAGGTAATCTTTGATACATTTTAAAAATTTTCACCACCATACATTCACACAAACACAATAAAAGCCCATTTGCCTTAGGAATGTCCTTGATGAAGCAATATCAATTATTCATCTTATTACATATCAACCTTTGAGTATGTCTTTAATATTGCGTGTGTCAAATGGGAAGCACACAAAAAAGCACTTGTATTGCACATTGAAGGAGGACTGTCTTGAGAAAGAGCACTTTTATGGTTAAGTAATGAGCAGAAGTCACTTTTTTCATGGAACATCATTTTTACTTGAAAACAAATATGATAAATTATGATTACATGGAGTTGGGTATTTGGCAGATGTTCTCTCAAAAATGAAACAAGTAAGCCTTCTATGTCAAGGAAAACAGCTGACAGAATTATGCCAATTAAAAAATTTGAGTTTTCAAGTGAAAATTAGAATTTTGAAAAACTTGCATCCACCATTGTAAGCTTAACAGTTTCCCAGTAGACTTTCTGATGAGTTCAGAGTTGATATTCATAAATATGATATTTTGATATTATATAATGAAATGTGTCAAAATTTGGAAGATATGCATAATTCAGTAAACCTGTACTTTCCAAATGATCAGTGTATGACATTACAAAAGCACGCATCGGTACAACAGCCATTCAGAGTGAAAACCAGACCAGTGATCTTAAATAAACAGAGTACAAAAAGTTAACTGACATGGTTTCAGGCTTCTCATTGCAACATACCTTTACAAAACTATAACTTGTCAAGGTTTGGTGTAATATCAAAAAAGAGTATTCACAATGATCTGAAAAGGCTATTAACGTCTTCTCTTTTGCAATGACATATCTGTGTGAGGTCAAATGCTCTTCATATACTTCAACCATATGACAACAGTTGACTGTAGAAGCAGATACGAGACTCAAGCTGACTTCTATCAAGCCCATAGTGAGTTTGCAAAAATGAAAAAGCAAGGCCATTCTTCTCACTAAATTTTAAGGTTTTTTGTTTTTTAAAAAAGTTTAGGTTAACATATAATAGCTTGTTGTTATTTTTAAATTAATTAGGGCTGGCCATGGTGGCTCATGCCTATAATTCTAGCACTTTGTGGGGGCGAAGTGGGAGTACTGCTTGAGCCCAGGAGTTCAAGACCAGCCTGGGCAACACAGCAAGATCTCATCTCTATAAAACAAATTTAAAAATTAGCCGGGCATGGTAGCACACACCTGTGGTCCCAGCTACTAGGGGGGCTGGGGCAGGAGGTTCACTTGAACCCAGAAGATCAAGGCTGAAGTCAGCTATGATCATACCACTGCACTCTAGCCTGAGCGACACAGTGAGAATTTGTCTCTAAAATAAAATAAAATAGGCTGGGTGCAGTGGTTCATGCCTGCAATCCCAGCCCTTCAAGAAGCCGAGGCAGGAGGATTGTTTGAGCCCAGGAGTACAAGACCAGCCTGGGCAACAGTGAGACCCCATCTCTACAGGAAATTATTAAAAATTAGCTGGGCACAGTGATGCACACCTGTGGTCCCAGCTACTCAGGAGGCTGAGGTAGGAGAATCACTTGAGCCCAGGAGGTCAAGGCTGCAGTGAGCCATGTTCGCCCCACTGTACTCCAGCCTGGGTGACACAGCAAGACCCTGTCTGAAAAAATAAATAAAATAATTAGTAAATACTTTAAATTTGTCTAGTTTTAATTTCTATTATAATATTGAAAGACATAAGCCACCAACCCAAAAGCTTTTACAGAAGTCTCCAATAATTGTTAAGAGTCCAAGTCCTAAGACTGAAAAGCTTGAGAACTGCTGTACCAGAGTATGGAAGCGTTTCTAATGTGCACACATAACATTGCTAATTCCGACAAACCTAGCTCACTCATTATGGTAACGTACATCTATGACAGGGCATAGACCTTAATAAATAATTCAAGACTCCTATGTGAATGACACCTGAGATATTAGCTTTCTTAGTTTTTGTCTAGCTGGGTTTTAACCTCTCCAGAATGAGTGTTTGTCTATGGATTCTAAAGAGCAGCCAAAGACTTATATGAGAAAAAAGGGTTAAAAGCAAAAAAGTTTCTGCATCTAAAAACTCATAATTTGCTAAAACATTTGCTGAATGTCTCACGACTTATTAAGTGAAGCCATCTATGAATGCAAATGCTGATGAGCAATTTGGCAATAGCCCAACATTCACAGAATTCACATAGCTTTTCTTTAAACCAGTAGTTCATACATGATTAATTAGAACATCTCATTTATGTAGTGTGCACTTTAGCTCATTACTCTAAGTAAAATCCGTTAAGTATTTACATTTAGATAATTAAAATCTGGGTACACCCTTAAGAAAGATGCATACACTTTAGGCAAAGTGATTTTTTTCCTTTATACCGCTGAAAGTAAATTACAGCCTCATTTCAGCATCATCTGTACCAGGTTCAGAGCAGAGCACAGTACTGCCTCATCACCTAGCTCCTTAAAAGGCATACATTTTTTAAACATATAAACACAGTAAGAATGATCAAATGATTGCAGTTGTTTGGAAAGGCCACCCAACCACATATTAACATTGATGCTATTTATAATATAGAATGCTCACTTCAAACATTTATCATATCTTACATCGTGTCTGTAAGATATATTAAAATAGACATTTGGAGAAATTTTTCCTTGCCTTATGTTTTCCAAGTGAAACTGTCAATTACAAGCTTTCTGGTTAATGTCCGTAATATAAATACAGATATACTGTGGTTAATTGCAATATTTGGGAAATAAAAGTATGCCTTGAATTTTCTGATTAGAAGTACTGGCAGAAGCCTTTTTCTTTTAATCCAGCTGTTGAAAACTACCTAGGATGCATTTTTGTTTATGTGTTTAAAACACACACTGCAATAACAGTTAACATAAGGCATGGAAGATTTCATCTGTTAAAAGCATTTTCAATCAATTTTTATTATGAGTCTTTGTCTTTCCCATTTTTTCCTTTCTCCTTAAAAATCCAAACCAAGTAATAATTGAGGATTTAAAATATTTGGATTCTCAATAACTTTTTAATGATATTTTCGGCTAGCAAAACTGTCTCCTCAATATCTGTACATATTTGGTTTACACAGAAAATTAAAGTTTTCAGTGTTTTCTTTATTTTGTGGTAGGGCTTTTTCATTGTGGATTCAACATTCAACCTCGTTTTTGCCTTTAAGTTTATACTGTGGAAGTAAAACTGCAAAGTAGACAGTGGGCAAGCATTGATTTTGGGGAAAGTTTTATAATGATCAGTGATCAGATCTAAAAACTGAATTGGTCTTTTGTAACCATCAAGAAAAGCTAACTATAAACAGATTATAATATTCTAAAGCCCACTTTTGACAAGAAAGAATAAATATCTTTTAAAAAGTAGATGCCCCTCAAATTCGTACTGCAACTATTTTCCAAATGTCTCGCCAGCCTCACAAGTTAACTCTAGTCGAATACAGTAGATTTTGTATTTACTGAATGCTTATTAAATCAACAAATTTTTCTTGTTTTGGGATAAAAGTCCTCATTTAAAGATTCTAAGCCAACTAGAATGAGACCAATATGCCTAAGGAACAGCCACAAAGATGAAATAGCTGTTGTACCTCAACACTTCTTACCTAATTACATGGTTTAGGGACCTATCTCATGAGGGTTTTGTAAGGATTATATTATATAATGTATGTTAAGTTCTTTGCACAGAGTCTGGAGCATAATTAATACTCAGTAAATGACAGTTATTATTGATGACAATGAAAATGGTAATTTTATGAAATTCATACTATTTTTATATCATTACTCTGCAAGCAAGTCCACACTTTATCTAATATAGTTCTGCCTTCTCATTGCCTGAATAAGTACAAAAACTGCTTCCAAAGAAGTCGAAAAAAAAAAGAGTATTCAAATGTATTAAATAAAACAATTAATTGTATTAATCAAGCTTGTGGTCATAAATACAATTGGTACATAGAGCCAATAAACTAGTAACTCAAAGGAAAAAAAGGGAACAAACCAAACCCTCCTTCCAGGCAAGGAAAAGGCCAAGCATGAAAGCCAACAGGAAGTAAAACTCTACCCTTGGAACAATGAATGACAAATCCTTGCTTTGGAACATGAAATCAGGTAGTATCCTTTTGTCTGTCCTGCTTAACCATTAAGAAGAAATAGCAAAATGGAATTAAGAGTTTACAGGCTGCACAATCCCTAATGTGAAAACATCAGCATTTTTTAATCTGATAAAAATAAAATCCTTTACAAGCAAAAGCTGTTTTGCCAGCAAACCTAAGCACATAATGTAGAGACCTCAGAAAGCACAAGGATATGCTTTCACAGTGGTTTAAATTTTCACCCATTCTCCATTCCCCCTGCAATCTGTAAGTCCTCTGGTAGCCAAATGCTACCTGATTGGTCCTGAGCACATTCAGTGTATTCCTTGGTTCCACTGCTTTGCCTGATTTGGGGTGAGTTCAAATGATGTCTGTGAACTCAGAAAGCAGGTTCCCAGATGCTTGGGAAGGGTTGGGACCCTTACAACACTTTTGCCTTTAACAAAAAATGTATTTCAATATAATTATAGTAGATAGCTTTCAATATGTCATCTCTATTATAGCAGCTGTAAATTATGAGTGAATTGCCTGTGTACAAGCATTTCTTCTGGTACAAGCAAAGTGGGAGAGCTGCCTAGAGCATGATATATCTTTTCCTTTTTAACTGAGAACAAATGTTGAAGTCAAATTTCATTTGCAAAAACCAATGTGTCCATTTCCTTTTGGTAGGGTGGTGGAGGAACCAAGAAACACCAGCTCAATAGAAGGCCTTTACTTCTTAAAAACAAGGCTTCCCAGGAACCTTGGCTTAAATTCTAGGAACCCACCTATTCTAACAGTGGTCCTTTAACCATAAGAAAGTATTTGCAAGGTACAGTAAAGGCATTTTTCAAAAGTTGTAGCTAATCAACAATAAGACAGAGAAGCAACTAGGTTTGTCTCTTACCTAAAAAGCGAGGCAATGTACCCAAGATGACGTACTATAAGACAGTTTGCCAGAAGTTTTGGAAAATTATCATATTCCTGCTGGGTGTCAGAATCAACAAGAAGAAAATAAAATAGTTTTGTTTCCTTTTGGGTGGCAGTAATATTCAAGAACCTTACCCTAACATATATCCCATGCCTAATATTTCAAAAGTGTTTATAAGTGAATTTTTAGATGGTTATCATCAAGAATCATTAAATCTGAGCCTATGTAATAGAGACATATGATAAAAGAACAATTTTCTGGAGGGAAAAAAGACAGGATTTTAAAGACAATACCATCTCTAAAACATACACATAAAACTGAGCCACTGCACTCCAGCCTGGGCAACAGAGCAAGACTCCGTCTCAAAAAAAAAAAAAAAAAAAAAAAAAACAAAAAACTGAGCCTTGCAGCTTGGATTTAATTTTGCTCAAACTGTAGCTCTAGTCTGTCTGCTTAGCTTTGTAAATGTGGCTGTGCTTATAAGGTACTTTAATTTACTGCAGTGGTGATGTTTGTTAATTTTATGGCAATCTAAATCTAAACAGGCTTCAGATACATTTTCATTACAGCTTCATTGTGAAACACAGTAGAGTGAATAACTCTAAGATTCTAATGTAGTTTATTTCTAAAAGACTCAACACAATTTTCTGTTGAAGCCTTTGCCTTAACATATATGTTCTTCCTATTTACTATTAAGCTTTCTGTCACTCAGAGTACCCATGTTCACTTTTAGGAGGAAAAATATAATTTCTGGAAAATGATTAAAATGGTTGTTTTTGGCCAGGCACAGTGGCTCACACCTGTAATCCCAGCACTTTGGGAGGCCGAGGCAGGTGGATCATGAGGTCAGGAGTTCAAGTCCAGCCTGGCCAAGATGGTGAAACCCTGTCTCTACTAAAAATACAAAAAAAAAAAAGAAAAAAAATTAGACAGGCGTGGTGGCAGACGCCTGTAATCCCAGCTACTCAGGAGGCTGAGGCAGGAGAATTGCTCGAACCTGGGAGGCGGAGGTTGCAGTGAGCCGAGATCGCACCACTGCACTCCGGCCTGGGCGACAGAGTGAGATTCTGTCTTAAAAAAAAAAAAAGTTAAAAAGTTGTTTTTCCATCTGCTGTATTCCCATTTCAAATGCAATCCAACATGGGAAAATCAGAGAAAACCAGAATGTACCTGAACTATTTTCCAGTTCTACATGGGTAGCAGCACAATTCAATGAAAAAGGAAGACATATTTTCAGAAACTGATTTCAACGTCTGATTCTGACACTAACTAGATGTGCGACATTGGACAAATCACTTACCCTCTCTGAGTCTCATTTTCTCCTCTATAAAATGGAAATTACAATACTATCTATTTCAGAAATCCTATCCCTTCTTAGCTCTGCTTAGCCCTTCTTGTAACACCAAAGCATGTCTCTGAAAGGACCATCCAGATAAATGCCCTTGTACCCTAAAGAATTGAAAGGAAAAGTTGACTGTTTTGGGTCAAAATGTACCGATCCTAATAACTTTGGAGAACTACAGTCACGAGAGCTATAAAAGCCAGCCCCAAAGACAACTTACAAGAATTAAATGCTGCTACATCACTTCTAAAACAATTCCAAACCTACAGGAGAAAATATGTAAATTAAAATTCTGCTGAATCTACCAACTAGTCTTCATACCCCATCTATTCATTTGTCCCTCCTATACAGATTTTATGTATCTATATTTTTCTATCTGAAAGTATTAAAATGAAAAAGGAACTATATATTTAGATCATTATTAGGCTACTGATTATATCCAGAAATAATTCATGAATATATTTTTAAACTCAGTGCTTCCCAATTTGATCTTCAATCAAAAAAAAAAAAAAAAACAGATAAATGTATGAAGAACATGCCTATACATGTATATTTTAAAAGCCAAAAACAAAACAAAATAACAACAAAAAAACCCTGGTGATTTGATGCTGGTATAAGCTGGGGCTAAAGTTACCTAAAATCTCATGGAAAATTTTGTAGGATATTTATAAAACAGTGAGACTCAGGACCTCATCATTGACTGACACCAGCTTCACACAACTTC
Organism: Symphalangus syndactylus; assembly: GCF_028878055.3. Lineage (NCBI taxonomy): Eukaryota > Metazoa > Chordata > Mammalia > Primates > Hylobatidae > Symphalangus > Symphalangus syndactylus. Next base: position 18,911,893 of record NC_072425.2, read on the forward strand.
CACCAGGGTGTATGGAGAAAGTAAGGAGGCAGGTGTAAAGACACATGGCAAGAGGTAGTAAGGAACCACCTTAATTCCTCAGCCAAAAAACTCGGGCCATTTGGCCTCTAATATTATATCTCTTTCCATGCAAGGTGACTGTAGTGCTTATCTAGTAAGTAGGTATAGTTATTTTAGCATAAAGTTATACAATTAGGATTATACTACAAATAAGAGTCATTTTCTACTGTTTATGCTCAGGGGCAACCTTTTCAACCATGACTTATTTTGTTTACTCTCAATTATTCAAATGTCAAATCAGAAAGTGGGATTTTTACATAATACACACGATTATTTTTCCAAAATTCTTATTTGTACATTTTCCACCAGAAGTTATTCTTACAAATGAGACTAGACATACAATTTTAGATCCCAGAAAATCCTATTCCAAAAATAGAAAACATCTTATAATATTAATTTACACTACTTTTTAACTTAAAGCTATACAAATTTTTCTACTCTTCCTCAAAACACACTCACCTCTGGGATAGGATTCAGCATTTGCTTAATACCATTGTATCCAGAATATCAGAAAAGGCAATGTGAAAAAACAACAACAATATATACAACTGAAACTATACAGGGAATGTAGAGGAAAAAAAAAATCAGTATTAAAACTGATCAGGGGTTGCCAGGGATCAGTGGGGAGGAAAGAATAAAAGAAGAGAGGGATGAATAGCACAGAGGATCTTTAGGGCAGTGAAAATACTCTGCATGATCCTATAATGATGGGTACATGCCATCATAAATTTATCCACATCCATAGAGTGCACAATACCAAGAGTGAACCCTATTGTAAACTATGGATTTTGGGTGATAATGATGTGTCAATGTAGGTTAATCAATTTTAACAAATGAACCCCTCTGGTGGGGGATACTGATAATGAGAGAGACTATGCATGTGTGGGGACAGGAGGTTTATGTGATATCTCTCTTCTTTCCTCTCGAATTGGTCTGTGAACTTAAAACTCCTCTTTAAAAGAGTCTTTAAAACACACACAAACATACACAAAACTCACCAGGACTCCCATTTCACACTAAAGTGTGTGGACTTTAAAAAGTACTTGCCTACATAGTGAAATACTCATGGGTGAAATTATAGGATGTCTAAGACTTGCTTTAAAATACTCTTACCAAATTGGGGCTACGTACACAAAATAAGAGTGGCAGAATGTTGATAACTGTTTATCTGGGTAAAAAGTATCTAGCTGATTCCTTATTTGGGGTTGAACTCTATGAAATTACCATATTCAACTGTTTTTGACCTCAAAACTTAGCAATTTCATAGGGTTCAATCTAATACTATTCTCATTATTTTTGTGTACATGTATTATAAAATGTTTCATAATAATACGTTTTAAAAATTACCTTCCAAATGATAAATCTTATCAAATGAGAATTCCTCAAACTTGGCAGCTTTTCAGCATTAAACTAACAACTAAAATATATGTAAAAAGACCCACCAATATTTTACTTTATTACGTTAAATCTGACTCACTTGTTTTTCCCCACATTTTAACATCTCTGAAATGTGAAAGCATTTTATAATCAGTAATATTTTATAGCTAAACTAGCAGTATTAATTTTTTCTTGGTGTTACATAAAGATGCAACTTAAAATCAAAGTTATCTGAGATTCAGTATGGTTAATATAATTGCTGAGAACCGGATTTTTAACCCATATTCTCTTTCTAATAAGGAATTTAGCACATAATGCCTTGCCTAGCATTCCCTGTCCTGGGGTACCCATAATTATTTTGGGAAGTCTCAGAGAAACAGGCCGGAACCTGCTTACTTGGTGAAGTTCCCTATAGTCTGGCACAATCCATAAGAATCAATTCCCAGGAGGATTCTGGAGCTCATAGCATAGGAGGGAAAAGCTCACTGTGCAATGCTTCCCTTCAAAAGTGATTAAAGCTTATGAACAAGGCTAGTGCATAAATGTTAATTATACAGAGCCTTGAAGAGCACCAAGTGGTGAGGTGAGAGGGAAGAATGACTGCAGGTGTGGTAATAAGGGCACGTGAATGTGCGGAATGAATAAAACTAAAACAAGTAGATGGGATAAAATGGGTAGAGCTCCTCCTCCAAAATCTCAAAGGGTCTTCATTTCATGAATCCAACAATTCACTTGGATTTTTGCATTGATCTTATTTATTTTGTAATCTGTGTTAACACCTACCCCTCACAGCCCTCAGAATTGGTTAGCATGGTCTAATAGAAGAGCAACAGAGGGTTTGTGTAGGACTATGAGAGTGGCGGCTGCTGACCTGTTCATATTTCTCCAGTTCTGTGTGATAGATTTGTCTGATCTGGGTCAATTTGGCTCTGTAATCTGAGTGTTCAATAGAGTTATCTGAAGAACCTCCAGAGGCTGCCGCGGCTGCAGCTGCTGCCGCCGATCCCCCACCTTTCTCAGGACCTGAAACCCCTTCTGCCAAAAGCATATTGTCCAGTCTCATTAGCTGGGGATCGGGAGGGTCCTCCTCCTGGGCTCCTCTGATGCTGAGACCTTCAAGGAAAGAGAAAGAGAGACAGAGAGAGAAGAAGCGAGAAACAGAGGACAAATAGTGTGAGTATTTTGTTTATTCGAGAAAATGATCAAACAACATCAGTGTACTACAATTCATGCTGAGAACTTCATTGTTCACATTTGATCAATAAGTTTGAATAAGTATGAAAATTATTTTTAAGATAATGTTTACATGCACCCTAGAATTTTAAATACCCCCCCACCACCTCAATTTACCACAGATTAGATCCTTAGAAAAAGGTAACCCTGGCTTCCTGGAATATTTTAATCATCCAAGCTTCCCAGATTTAGGTAATTTAAGCATAAAATGGGAAGAGGGTAAAAAATCGAATGTTTTAAGAAAGAAAGAAAATAATTACAGGGATATAAAACAAACTCATCCAAAGGTGGTTATTCTGTCTCTCTCTGTACAGTTGGAGAAACAGAAGTAAAATTCCCTTAAAATAATTAATTCACAAGCTGTAATAAAAAACTGAAAAATAAACAAGATTAGAAGAGCTTTTCCGTCGTGTGATTTCAGAAGAGGAATACATACATTATGAGGCAATTAGCTATACTTAAATATATATATTATTAAATGAATATTGTTAAGCAATTGCCAGCAAACTATAAAACAAGGATACTAAATACAGTATTAAAAATGTGCCATTGACATGGCAATACAGTGCCGGCACAGTAGTCTCATTCTAATTTTGCTTTTAAATCAAGAACTTCCTAAGTGATGCCCAGCCAGCAACCTCTTCTGAGTACTATAGATCATAGCTGACAATTCATAGGTTTAATCAGGTCACACAGGCTTTCTGCCAAAATGTTTTCAACAACACAGAAGACAAAGTTTTAAAATAATTATCATGGTATAAAAAGCACTGGAGTCATGACAGCTCAAAATCAGTATTTTCATTAATGTGTAACATAATCTAAAACATCCCAGCCCAATTAACCTCTGTAAATCTGCTTCAAAGCAGGTTCCCTACACTAGTTACAAGGCTTCTTGGGGAAGAAGGGAAAAAGAAGTTGGCACCTTGCTTGTTTGTATTTGGATTCTGTCTTTTGAGTCTGTGCCTGTTGTTGTTTATCCACAGCGGTACACACTTTGTGTCTAGTGTAACTTACATGACATAACATGTACAAGCTGCCAAGTACTCAGCTGATCACCAACTCTGATTTTATATGCTAACCTAAAGCTACCATCGATTCTTTTAAGAACAGATTTCATTCCTAGATGCGCTGAATTACATCCATGGCATGACAGAGCTCTTGGTTGCCTTAACACAAATGCACAACTTTAATTTCTTCCCCAGAACACTTTAAAGCTGTCACTTTCATTTAATATTATACTTCAGAATAATTTCAACTGGATAATAAAACTAACTCACCATAATTTAAAATGATATTTGTTGTCTATTCAGAGGCAAATAAGGTTTGAAAACTATAATATACTAAGACAATATATTCATTTAGGAGAGCAAAAATATAACTCATAAAATGCATATCAACACACTGCTGATAATTAAAAATAGGCAAACGTAGTTGCTGTTTCTCCTATAACTAAAAGGGACTGCCTAATATTGTTCTAGAACTGCCATGTATTGGTTAAGTTTGCATTTTTAATTTAAATCTTTAATTTCCTCTCTTTTAATTCACTTTGTTAAATGTTAAAAATCTCATGACCTGTACCTGCTTGTAGTTCACACAGCAAGTTTTTTGTGCATTTGGCATGCAATGAGAGCTTACTGAGCAATCTCTTATGCTGCACTTTGAATTCTGCTTAATTTTTTTTTCTTGTTTGAGGACTTCTCAAGTTTCTCCATTTTCAGTTGAATTTTTGTCCACAGTTTTGTGTTTGTTGATTTTTGTATTTACATAGACACTGGTGCCTCTCCTGAAATGTGTTTTTTTAATCTACCTTCAAGTTTCCTCCAGGTTTCTAGTTTTCCCCTTGTAGTTAAACACATTAATCTTTTCCCTATGGACATATGGTGAAGTACTTTAATAGCAGATTAACTTCCATACCCAAAATGATTACACTTCCCTGCACATGTATGGCAAACAAGAGAAGCTCAATGACTAACATACAAGGAAGTACACCATAAGAGAGACAGAAGGAAATTCATTAGGAAGAAATGCAAAAGGCACAAAACTAATTAGCCATCTATGATACTTTTATACATATGTATATAAATATGTATATAAACCATTATTATCATACCAATAAGAAGCAATCCATAAGGTCAATAGCCATGGACACAAATAAAAACAATTGTAAGTATACAGTATCAACTACTATAACATTTTACTCTTATAATGAAAAAATATCTTATTTCTAAAATTATCAGTAAATTAACACTAAGTGCTTGCCTCAAGAACAGGAAAATATGTTTTAATGCAATCCTTTGTATTTACTTTATAAATTATGTGCATCGAATTTCATCAGAAAAATCATTTCCTGACAGAAAACTCATATTTCTTTAGATGAAAAGTACTAAAGCACTTGGCAAATAGGCAACACGAAGAAGACTATCAATAATAAAGGAATTTTCATTTGCTATTCTGAAAAGTGAATCAGTTTCTTTTCTTTATTAAGCAAAGTAATGATTATGGGATCTTTAAATAGTAATACCTGGTTTCCAAAATTACTTTCAATTTGAATATTTCTATTTATTTTCTTACTTAAAGACATTTAGTTACCATTTTATTCCTCATCCTACCTACCTAGCTACTCACTATTACTTAGTTTACTAACTTTCTAGAGTCACACTGGCTTTTAGTCATAATACCTACTCCTCTGGTCACCTATGAACATTTTAATGGGTCTAAATTTGCAAGGGCCAGAATGAATCAGACTGTGTGGTTATCAAAAGATCTTGATATCTTCAAATTGAAACATGGTAAAACAATCATTTAAAATTTGATGGTATTTGTTTTTAATCCAAAATGTACGTATAATGAAACATACAGAGGTTTATAAAGGTTTACATCTAGGTTCTTTGGTCATCACAACATAATAAAGTTTAAAAAATAAACAAACCCTATTTGC